>NW_024412403.1:50887695-51050155 GCF_014898765.1 Herpailurus yagouaroundi | reverse complement strand
TATATATATATATATATATATATATATATATATATATATATATAAAGTTTATAGAGTTAAGTCTGTTTATAGAGTTAAGTCCCCTTCAGAGTAACCAAAAACATTTGCAGAGGATTAAGCCAACATTTAGGAAGTTCTAGATCATAAACTGTGGTCCTAGAGATTGTGTTTTTCTTTTTTTTTTTTTTCTTTTTGAACATCCTCAGTGACTTAACATGTCTCAGACTGCTGATTCTCATAACGTTTTCTAGATTCCATAAATGCCAGGCTTTTGAACATTTTTTCCACACACATACCACATCACCCTAGCCAGAACCAGGTTTCCTCCATGTTGTCGCTTATCTGGGAAAATAACACTTCAAAAAGTCCATTCAGATCAACACAACTTTATGGTCTAATCAAGAGCCAGGCCTGGATTCAGAAAGACCTGTATAGAGCACTGGTGGCATTGTACAGAATGACTAAGGCTTCAAGCAGGATTTCAACGAAATAAAAGTTGTATATTGTAAAACAGATTATAATCTAAGTACAGACTTACGTTTTCTCTGTTATTTTTAGTGGTCCTGTGTCTGATAGGAGAATGTCTATGTGTGTGTGTTTGGGGGAATGGAGGGGATTCATGCATTTTTGCCTGGTGAAAAAGATAGGAGGACATCATCATTTTTATCCGCGTTAGCTGAGTATATGTATAGGATAGTATTGCCAGGTAATATACAGGATGCTCAACTGAATTTGAATTTCAGATAAATAATGGGTTATTTTTAAATATAAGTATATCACAAATGCGGCATGGAGCATAGTTATACTAAAATGTTATTCATTGTTAATCTAAAATTCAAATTTAACTGGGTGTTTTATATTTCTTGTTACATCTGGTAACCCTAATATAGGTACAAACTTCCTAGAAAACAATTGGCTAGAACTCAATAATTCCACTTAGAACTCAATAATCTGTTCAAAGGAAATCATATCAGAAATGCATACAAAGATGTGCCTTTACAGAGACATTCCATTTCATGCACTGAATTTCATACATTTTCTAGGTACTGGGAATAAAGCAGAGAAGAATACCCTAAGATTCTTGCTTTCATAAAGCTGGCATTCTCACAGAGGACCAAAACTGTTAAATAAATACATGAACAAAGTTTTGGTTCCACGATGAGAATGAAACCAGAAAATATGGAAGAGACTGAAGATCTACTTTTGATTGGGCTTTAAGGGAATGCCTAAGTGCAGAAGTGACATTTAGGCTGAGAAGTAAATAAAAAGTAGGAGCCAGCCAGACATGCTACTGGGAAACAAACATAACAGTTGTAAAAGCTGCCGTATCAAAACAACAGTAAGAAAAGTGACAGCATGGCTGAAGACAGTAAATGCAAAGAGAGTTTATGAAACAAAATCATGGGGGTTTGCAAGATCTCATTAATTTGGGATCCAAAAGGTCCGAGGACTTGAATTCGGATTTTATAGTAAATGAGGAAACAAATACAGGGGGTTAAGTAGGTTAGTGGGAAAAAAGGCAATTTTTGTTTTATAAGGATACTTCTAGTAAGTGGATTGTAAGCAGTCAAGTGTGCCAACTAGGCAACCAATGAGGGGGGTCTTGTAGGGAGAGACTAAGGTGGTAGTAGGGACATGAGAACTACATGTATAAGGAACATGAGGAGTTCAAGGTGACAGGATTTCCTGGCACAATGGTTGTGGGGATTGAAATAAGAGAGGAGTCAATGGTACCTGGTCGTGTTTGTTTTTTTGGGGTTTTTTTGGGGGGGGGTTGTTTGTTTGTTTGTTTGCTTGTTTTTTTGGCTTAAGCAGATGGTAGATGGTGGCAACATTACTGAGGTGTGTGGATAACCAAAGAGTTTGTTGACTGGGAGTTTAATTTGGTGTATGTGAACTGTGACATGCTTATAAGATATTCAGGTGGAGATGTAAAGAAGCAGGTGGCTGTGAGTCTGGAGTTCAGGAGAGATACCAGGCTGAAGATGTTGCTTCACATTTAGGTATTTAAAGGCATAGCAGTGGATAAGATTTTCTAGAAGAGGTTATAAACAGAGAAGAACATGGTAACAAATGTGAGTCCTGAAAAAGAGACCTAGAAAAGAGCAGCCAGCCAAAGAGACTGAGGAGGAGGAGCAAACGAGTAAAGAGACAATCTATCAGAGTACAATACACACAAAAACACTAGAATATTTTTTTCAGAAAACAGGATTGGTCAAACTAGACAGAACCTGGGAACGAGGTCATTTGAGAGATGAGGCCAGCTCATTTAGTATTTGGTAATATGATGGTCACAGGTGATCAGGGATGAGTAGATTCAGTGGAGTGCTTAGGAGCAGAAATCTGGCTGAACTTAATAAGGGAAAATGCAGATGAGAAAGTGAGTAGAAAGCTACTGACAACATATTCAAGGAGCTGTGCTATATAAAAGGAAGGAAAGAAATGTAATTATATTTTAAAAGAAGTGGGTTTTTTTTTTCAACGTTTTTATTTATTTTTGGGACAGAGAGAGACAGAGCATGAACGGGGGAGGGGCAGAGAGAGAGGGAGACACAGAATCAGAAACAGGCTCCAGGCTCCGAGCCATCAGCCCAGAGCCTGACGCGGGGCTCGAACTCACGGACCGCAAGATCGTGACCTGGCTGAAGTCGGACGCTTAACCGACTGCGCCACCCAGGCGCCCCATGAAGTGGGTTTTTTAAATAGATGGAACAACCTAAAGAATAGTTTATGACAATAAAGATAATTCAACAGAGGGGGAAACTGATGGTATGAAAGAGAGAGAAAATTTGGGATAAATAACCTTGAAAGATGAGATAGGATGGGATCTGGAACACAAATGGGAAGGCTGACTTTAGAGAATATTAGAGCACTTCCTGAATTGTAGCAATGGTCAGATGACAGTAAAGGGGGAGGAGAGTATACGAGGTGTTTGAAATAATAAAAGAAAATATTTAATACTATGAAACATGGATTCAACTTGAAAAATCCAAAAGTGAGAAATGAGCCATATCATGAAATGTAATGCATCCATTAATACGAATATCTTACTGAGGTAGGAAAAAAAAAACCCTCAATGTTAACTTAAAAAGGATTAAAACTATGTATCTATAGTATGATATCAAGTATGTAAAAATGTGTCAGAATAGTAGGACCTCTGCTAAAATACTAATAGTGGTTAAATGTGGGTTTTGTTATGACTATGGATTGTTTCATATTTTACATGTTTATACAATAGGGAAATACTTTTAAAGAATGTTTCACAGTAACAGATTAATGCCACATGAAAAAGGATTCTCTGTCCCACTTCACAAATCCCCACATATGAGTTGAGTAATTCTAACACTAATTCTAATTTATTTTTAGAAATGTCAAATGGAAGGCCAAGTAGTAAATAAAGTATGCATAATCAAGGTTTGCGTTAGAAATATTTGACAGGGGGCGCCTGGGTGGCGCAGTCGGTTGAGCGTCCGACTTCAGCCAGGTCACGATCTCGCGGTCCGTGAGTTCGAGCCCCGCGTCGGGCTCTGGGCTGATGACTCAGAGCCTGGAGCCTGTTTCCAATTCTGTGTCTCCCTCTCTCTCTGCCCCTCCCCCATTCGTGCTCTGTCTCTCTCTGTCCCAAAAATAAATAAACGTTGAAAAAAAAAAAAAAAGAAATATTTGACAGTCTCCTGAAGAAAGACACCACAGAAGAAAACAAATTTTATCCAGCATTATAGAATGATCTATTTGATACATTCATCAGGCTGTATTTCTTATCAAAAGAAGAGGAAGAAGCTGGGATTGACAAAAAGTATACAAACAAGGGCTGGAAGACAACACTATAAAACTAATTGTAGATCCAAGAACCACTTTAATCTCCATAAAGGAAACTCTAGAGGAGATGCTGAGGAGGAAACTTGATTTGTTTCAGATTCATTATTCTGCAGTGTTGATTAGTTTTATATCCTGCAACATAGTCTCATTCCTATAGTTTTTAATTCAACAAACAGATCTTCAGGGCTCAGTGATTTTTTTAAAATTATAGGTCTCCTCATTGAACACATTTATATTAAATATATCTTATTAAAACATCTGGTTTTCAGGGGTACTTGTTTAATCACCTGACTTGATTTCGGCTTGGGTCACAATCTCATCCTTCAGGTTCATAAGATTGGGCCCTGCCTTGGGCCCTGCACTCACAGTGCAGAGCCTACTTAGGATTCTCTCTCCCCCTCTCTCTGCCCTTTACCCGCTCATGCTTACTTGCTCTCTCTCTTTCTGTCTCTCTCTCTCCCTCTCTCTCAAAATAAATAAAGAGGGGCACCTGGGTGGCTCAGTTGGTTAAGCATCCGACTTTGGCTCAGGTCATGATCTCATGGTCCATGAGTTCAAGCCTGCGTCAGGCTCTGTGCTGACAGCTCAGAGCCTGGAACCTGTTTCAGATTCGGTGGCTCCTTTTCTCTCTGACCCTACCTCGGTCATGCTCTGTCTCTCCCTGTCTCAAAAATAAATAAACGTTAAAAAAATTTAAAAAATCAAGAAATAAACATTAAAAAAACATCTAGTTTTCAGTTATAATTAGAGGCTGCATTTAACAGGTAAAATGGCAAAAAAATAAATAAAGTGATCATTTTCTTTTCAGGATATAAATATACTAGAACCTTTAAAAATTTTAATGTAGAACACATTTTTGGTAGAGCCTTTAAAGTAAGTGGTTTGTCATTATTATTTAATAATAGGTAAAAATCTACCAGAGAGCATGTGACACTCTGCTGGGGAGTTTCTTTCTTCTTCTTTTATTTTAATTTTTATTTTTTGGGGGGCATTTTTTCCTAGCTGTTTGTCCCATTAAATAGATTATAACACCCCAAAGAAGAGGAACTGCATTTTATGCATGCTTACATTCCCAGAATGCAGCATGGTTCCAGGAATATGCTGAGTGGACAATATACTTATTGAAAAAATATACAATATATACAAAAAATACACAAAATATACAGTATACTTGTTGAAAAAAAAAGTAAAAGAAAGGAAGGGAGGAGGGAAGAAGAGTGTGTGTCCTCCAGAAACCTCATATTCCCAGAGAGTGCTAAGTACTTTTAAAACATAATGTTCCTTTTCATGGCTTCTAAAGAAATGTTTCTCCAACACAGTTCGAATTTCAAGGAGCAATCATCCTCATTGACTGTGTTTGGGGAGTTTGAGAGGCCATCAGTCTTTAAGCCTGTTTGTTGATCTGGAACATTTCATCAAAAACATGTTGTTTTGAAAATTAGAAATGAAAAAAAACAACAACCAAAAAACCCTCTGTGCTGTCCTGAGGGAGACTTATTTCTAATCGATTGAACATGCCTGAATGCATTCTTTAGGCTTTGTAGAAGTATTAAAACAATGACTCATCTTGTAGTAACATAATAATAGACAGCATCAGTTGCGAATATAGAACAGCCACTTGTAAACATCATGAATATATCCAAAGCAGCAACTGGGCCATATTTTAAAGTGACTTATCTATAGAGCTCTTGTAGAATGACTCAGATTAAAACAGAAAGCAAAATGGCTTAATTCAGATTTCAAGCACTTACCCAATATTTTTTTTTCCTATTTCTATTTCTCATATACAGTACTATAACAGGTAGTCACACGGAATGAAAACTAGGTAAAGTGGACAATGGTAATTGAGAGTAGAGTGCTATTTCTGACCATTAAGATGCATTTATTTTTATGTAAGGAATCACTACATTGCTTACATATTAAGAGCTATTTTTAAAACCATGATTTGAATATCTTACCATACTTGAAAAAGGTTAGTGTTCTGAATCATCTTTTCCTTTGCCTTCTAAGATATTTAAAAAAAAAGTAATCATCTTTATCCTATTTCCCCCTAGATCCAGTTCCCTTAGGAAAGTCTATTCTAAACAAAACAGAGCCTTACAGGCCTCTAAAAAAGAAAACAATACATCCAAAAATTACATACACTAAAAAAATAGAATTTATAAGTCGCAGTTAGTTGTACTCCAATAAATACAAAATAATTATATTATCTGTTAGCCAATTCTTCCTAGATCACCATATATTTTTTATAAGACCTAGTTTCTAACTTAAAGGAATATTTAATGATTTCGTGAGGTATGTTACATACCTACATGTTTGATACATTTTACATACAGCTTTTGGAGAGTTTAGCCCACACCACAACCTGTTCAAGGCTCTAGGGATGCAGAGCCATTTTCTCAGGGAGATTCGAGTCTAGAATGTTAGGAGAGATAGCTGTTAATCACGTTATTGGAAATGAATGTAAAATTGTAGCTGTGGCAAAAGTACAATGACATACAGGTGGTTGGACTCTGTGAAGCTGTAATAGGAAGTTTCGTCACATAGACCTTAAATCTTGTTCTCTTGAGCTCTTTTTAAACCACGTCATCTATTACTGATCCCATAAAATACAGAGTTCAATAATCCTGAATTTTACAATGACAAAGTAGGCTTTATCCCACAAGGACAGGACAAGCATTTTAATATGCTAAAAGTGTAACTTTTCTGTGTACATGGGCATTAAACTTACAGGACAAATCGTAATTTCTAAGCATCTGTCCTTTTGTGCCAACAAAATTAATTCCTTGAGGAATTGGACAGTCTTTTTAAAATAGCATTATCACTCCATTTTTGATGGAGGAAAATATTCATTTACTATTTTCATCTTTCCCGTCTCCATCTTCATTTCAACTATCTCTTCTATCCTTGATATTAACATGAGGAATCTTGTAAGTTATTAAGGTTTCTAGGGTTTGTTCTAACAGCAAATAAAGCATAATTCTTCCAAAGGTCATCAGATCATAAGGAATGACTAAGACAAACTAATTTATTTTAGAACTACTAATTTTTAAAATAATTTTAATTATTTCTTAAATGATCTTAATTATTTTAAAGTTAGTTTTAAAATAATTTTAATTGTTATGCAATTAAAACTAAATAGTTTGCCATTTTTGCCAATGGGTTTTAGAAAATGAGTTCCTTAAAATTAAATGTAGGAATGAACCATTTTAATTCTCTAAGAGCCACAAGAAATGATATTAAACAGCTTCTCCTTTTTTACTTTATTGTTTCCAAAATGCAGACACTAGGTATCAATATAATTTACTTAAATAATTACACTTTTTTAAAGATTGTTGAATCCCCATTGATGGGGGGAAAAATGAGCACTTACAAATCAGGGAAAACTCTGGCAAGAATTGAGTGTAGCTAATTAATATGTTCCAAAGTCAACCAAAAACTAATCCTTTAAGAATAAGGGACTAAAAAATTGGAAGAAGCTAGAATTTGTCCTGGGAAAACAAACAAACAAGGGAAGAACTAGACTGAATACAATGTGCTATACTTATTTTGAAGAATAAATTTTTTAAATCACTGCTTTCATGCTTTCATATACTACTCAATGGCATGGAAAAGCAGTACATTAAATCTTGGAAGCTTTTTTAGTTCTATTTCCTGCTATTTTTTTTTTCAAGTATGTTTATAGGATTGCAAAATCTATAGGGCACGTTGTACATTATTTGGTCATCCAAATAATAAAATAGTAAAAGTGTAAACACTGTTTTTGCCTTTTTAAATACTTGATATTAAAAAGAAAACTTTTTTTAGTATTTTTAATAATTTTAAAAGTTCAATTTAGTAACATAGAAAACAAAAGAAAAGGGGAACTATTCTTAAATGGGAAAATGCTAATGAAACTAATGTCATAGCGGACAAATTAAAAGAGAACAAACTAACTAAAATAGGTTTAAAAAGCAAGTATGGTCTTTTAGGAATTCTAAACAATGTCAAAATACTGATCTTTCAATGGAAATCAGAGTTCCAAAATCAGTAGAGCATATAAGTCTTGATCTCACGGTTGTGAATTCAAGCCCCACGTTGGTTGTAGGGCCTACTTAATAATGATGATGATGATGATGATGATGATAATAATAATAAAATTTAAGAAAATGAGGATATGGAGAAAAGGTAACACTTTTTCACTGCTGGTGGGAATGCAAACTAGTGAAGCCACTTTAGAGAATGGTATGGAGTTTCCTCAAAAAACTCAAAATAGAACTACCCTACAATCCAGCAATCTATTAGACATTTACCCAAAGGATACAAAAATACAGATTTGAAGGGGTACATACACCCCAATGTTTATAGCAGCATTATCAATAACAGCCAAACTATGGAGAGAGCCCAAATGTATGTCCATCAACTGATGAATGGATAAAGAAGAGGTGAATATCTATATATATGTATATATATATATGTATATGTGTATATATATATGTATGCATATATATGTACATATGTATGTATATATGTATATATGTATATATATATGGTAGAGTATTACTCAGCCAGCAAAAGAAAGAAATCTTGCCTTTTACAATGACATGGATAGAGCTAGAATGTATTATGCTAAGTAAAATAAGTCAATCAGAGAAAGAAAAATACCATATGATTTTACTCACATGGAACTGAAGAAACAAAACAGATGAACATATGGGAAGGGAGGGAAGAGAAGAGAAGAAAATCAACCACAAGAGGCTGTTAATGATAGAGAACTGAGGGTTGATGGAGGGAGGGAGGTAGGAGATGGGCTAGATGGAAGATGGGCATTAAGGAGGGCACTTTTTGTGACGAGCACTGGGTATTATAAGTGATGAATCACTGATTTCTACTCTTAAAACCAATATTGCACTGTATGTTAACTAGAATTTAAATAAAAAATAGAGGGGCGCCTGGGTGGCCCAGTTAGTTAACCATCTGACTTCGGCTCAGTTCATGATCTCACTGTTTGTGGGTTCAAGCCCCGCGTCGGGCTCTGTGCTGACATCTCAGAGCCTGAAGCCTACTTTGGATTCTGTTTTTCCATCTCTCTCTGCTCCTCCCCCACTCATGCTCTCTCTCAAAAATAAATAGACATTTTTAAAAATTTAAATTAAAAAATAGAAAAATACATCTTCTGTGGGAACAAGGAACTTTCCAAAGCATGACTAGATCACAAAATTCTGCCTTCTACTGTCAGAGTAAACATATCAGTGTCTTCCCTTCATTCTCTTTATGTTTTTCACAGGTGTTGAGTTGACAGTTTGAAACAGAATAATTTGGTAAATAGTCTATTGTGTCTACACAGAGAGGTACAAACACCAGAGTTATGTCCAATTTGGTAATCTTATTTCTTGGTAGTGTTTAAATATGCACAACAGATGCAACTATTCTCAGATCTAACAATTTATCCACTGAAAGCAACTTTCATCAAGAAGAAACACTGAAAAAATAATGGAGCATCATTTGAGCATTGCACCATGTTTTAATCAAGCAATAACAGAAACAGACTTTCCACATCATTAGCAGTGTTCCTTTAACATGATCATGTATGCGTGACGTCCCAATTTCAAACACCATATGAAAATCTTCTCATTTCCAAAAGGGACTATGGAAAAGCCATTTGTCCGACCGCATTAATTAGCCATTTTTTTTTCCTAAAAAACCTGGAAATTTTGTGATATCTCTGTTAACCACTAATATCAATTTACCTCAGAAATCTTGTTCATCCCCATTTCTGCTTATTAAATTCAAATAAAATGTCTGGACCCGGCATCAAGATTAATATGGAACCAAACCACAATTAAAATTCAGTCAACAGTTAAAGACTCAGATAAAGGTCAATAAAATGGGAAAATATCCTCATTATGAAAATAAACATGAGAACTAAATGGATCGGCTTTGAGACCACAGTTCAAACTGTCCTTGGCTTTAGAACGATAAAGGCATTTCTATTCTATTTGTAATACCTGAAGAAGATTAATATTTTTCAACATATATTTGTCCAATTTTCTGCGTATATTATACATTTTATCACATGTATGAAGCCCAGACAAGTAATTTTTTTTATCAGAAATCTGCAATAAACTACCAAAATAGACTCAAGAGAAAAAAGAGACCCATGAAATCATGTCCCACAATCACTAAGGGCATTAAATGAGTTTAAAGACTCTTAAGCAAAAAGTTGCCATAACAAAATTATTTAGGCAACAATAGTCACAAACCACTATACACCTATGAAAATGGCCCAAACTTGGAAGTAACTAAGATGTCCTTCAGTCAGCAAATGGGTAAATAAACTCTGATAAATACGGACAACTATTATGCAGCCCTGCAAACAAATGAGTTATCAAACCATGAAAATATATAGAGGAACCTTGAATGCCTATCACTAAGTGAGAGAAGTTAATCTGAAAAGGCTACATATTGTAGGATTCTAATTATATGACATTATGAAAAAGGCAAAACTGTGGAGACAGAAACAAGATAAATGGTTACCAAGGTGGAGATAGGGACAAATAAATAGGCAGAACACAGAGGAATTTTAGGGCAGTAAAAATATTCTATATGATACTATATGATGAATACATAGTATTATGTAATATCCAAACCTATAGAATGTGAAATAACAAGAGTGAGCCCCAAGGTAAACTCTGGACTTTGGGTGATTATGATGTGTCAATGTAAGTTTATCCTTGGTAAAAACTGTACCATTGTAGTGATTAATGTGTATAATGAGAGGCAATATATGTGTGGGGGCAGAGAGTATACAGAAAACCTTTCTTTCTTTCTCTCAATTTTGTTTTAAACTTAAACCTGTTCTTAAATTTTTTTTTAATGTAGCAGGATTTAAGAAAAATAGTCTTTAACAGGAGCAACACATACTATGAGTATCTGAGAATAAGTTAATCATTATATAATAAAGAAATTCGTAGGTAAAATTGCAAAGAATAATTGACAAACTTAAAGAAAATCTGTAATATTGAGATATATAAAATATGAAGTTTGTTTCCACTAAATTACAAAGCTATACTAATCAAAACAGTATGGTATTGACATAAAAACAGACACATAGATTAATGGAAGAGAGAGCCTGGAAATAAACCCAAAAACATATGATCAGTTAATTTATGATAAGGAGCCAATAATATACAATGGGAAAAGGACAGTTTCTTCAATAAATGGTGTTGGGAAACTGGACGGCCATGTGCAAAGAAAGAAAGTGGACCACCATCTTATACCATACACAAAAACTAACTTAAAACTGATTAAAAACTTGAATGTGAAACCTAACTCCATAAAACTCATAGAAGAAAACAGGTAAGTAAGCTCCTTAACACTGGTCTTGCCAATGAGTTTGTTTGTTTGTTTGTTGTTTTGGATTTAACACCCAAAGACACAAAAGCAAAAATAAACAAATAGAATTACAGCAAACTAAAAAGCTTCTGCCAAGCAAAGGAAACCATCAATAAAATAACAATGCAACCTACTGAGGAAGGAAATATTTGCAAATGATGTATCTGATGAGTTAATATCCAAAATGTGTAAACAAAATTCATACAAATCAAGAGCAAAAAGGGAAAAGAAATCCAATTAGAAAACTGCCAGAGGATCTGAATAGATATTTTTCCAAAAAAAAAAATGTGCAGATGCCCAATAAGTACATGAAAAGGTGCTCATCGTCACTAATCATTAGGGAAATGTAAATCAAAATTATAATTAGATATTACTTCACACCTGTTAGAATAGCTATTATCAAAAAGTCAAGAAATATGGAGTTAAGGAAACTCTTGAGCGCTGTTGGTGAGTTTGTAAATAGAAACAACCATTGTGGAAAATATGGAGTTTCTTCAGAAATTTAAAAATAGTAATACCATATGATCCAGCAATTTCACTGAGTATTTCTCTGATAAAAATAAAAATAGTAAATAAAAAAGCTATCCACGTTCATTGCAGCACTATTTACAATAACCAAGACATGGAAAAACCTAAGTATCCATTGACAGATGAACTCATACATATCTATACACACAACATATACATACACACAGGGATATCACACAGCCATAAAAGGAAGAAAATCTTGCCATTTGCCTTGAGTATATTATGCTAAGTGAAACAAATCAGACAGAGAAAGACCAATACAAGATGATCTCAGTTAATATGTGGAATCTAAAAACAAACAAACAAACAAACAAAAAACACATATACAGAAAATAGACTGGCAGATGCCAAAGGCAGGGGGTGAGTGTAGACAAAATGAGTGAAACAGGTCAAAGGGTACAAACATCCAGTTGTAAAATATATAAACCATGAGATGTAACATACAACAGAGACTATAGTTTATATAACACTTTATTGTATACTTGAAAGTCACTAAGAAAGTAGATCATAAAAGTTCTCATCACAAGAAAAAAAATTATAACGATGTATAGTGATGCATGTTCACTAGATTTATTGTAACAATCATTTCACAATATAAACAAATATATAATCAATATTGTACACCTGAAACTAGTAAGTTATAGGTCTACTACATTGTAATAACTTTATGTATGTATGTATGTATGTATGTATGTATGTATGTATTTAGAGAGCACATGTATGCAAGTGGAGGAGAGGGAGCTAGAGAATCTTAAGCAGGTTCCATGCAGACCACAGAGCTTTATGCAGGGCTCAATCTCATGACCATGATATCATGACCTGAGCTCAAGTCAAAAGTCAAACACAACTGACTAAGCCACCCAGGAAGACTGCAATAAAAATTTTCAAATAGGAAGGTGTGATGTTCAATATTGTGAAGATTTTTTCTCCCCAGGTAAGCTATAAATCAGTGCTTTCCCAACGAAAAGTACAAAAGAGCTTTCATAGACTAGGACAAGATAAACCTCAAATTCATATCAAAGAGGAAGGATTCATGAACAATCAGTATAACTTTGGAAAGTGAAAAGAGGAAGATAAAATTTTAGTAATTAAGACAACGTGGAATTAGCCAAAAAATAGGCAAATATACAGTAAAAATAACAAAATAGACTAACACTTATCTAAAAATATGGTATAAGATTTTGTACAACAAAAATCAGTACAAAGGGATTCAATCAATCGTCCTGAAACAATTGACTAACCATATGGAAATGTCCATGTAAATTTAACAACAAATAAAAATAAAAATTGAAGAAAAGAAATTCCTTTGACATTGATTATGGAAAGATGTTATAATAGGACAGCAAAAGGCAAACTATAAAATAAAAACTGACAACTTAGAAAATAAATAATATTTAAACCTTCAACATAACAGAAACAAATTTTAAAGACAAGCTACATAATGGCAGAAAATGATTACATGATATATTTATTCAATGTATGACAAATGTCTAAGAGGTGTTTATAAAATGGCATAAGTGAATTGTAGAGATACTTGGAATTCACAAGATAAAAAGTAAAGATCCCTGAACTAATAGAGCTCATATACTGGTAGGAGAAGTAGATAGAAAAAGCAGACTATACATAATAAGTTAATAAGTAAACATAGAAAGTTAATTAAAACATAATAAATTTGAAAAAATACATAAAACACAATAAATTTAATAGCTATTCTTCTCAAACTATTTCAAAAAAAATTGAGGAGGAGAGAATAATTACAAATTCATTTTATGAGACCAGTATCATCATACCAAAACCAGACAAAGAAACCACACACAAAAAATAAATTTTATGCCAATATCCTTGATGAACATAGATGCAAAGATTGTCAACAAAATATTGGCAAACTTAATTCAAAAATACCTCAAAAGGATCATACAAAATAATCAACTGGGATTAATCCTAGGGATGTAAAGATGTTTCAACATTTGCAAAATCAACATAATACACCACATTAACAAAATGAAATGTAGAAATCATATGATCTCAAGAGAAAAATTCAATTCCATTTATAAAAACTTTCAACATAGTAGGTATAAAGGGAACATATGTCAACATAATAAAGGCCATATATTAAAAACCTATAGCCAACATCACATTAACAGTGAAAACCTGAAAGCTTTTCCTCTAAAATCAGTATCAAGACAAAGATGCTCACTCTTGCCACTTTTATTCAAAACAGTATTGGAAATCCAAACTATAGCAATAAGACAAGAAAAAAAAATAAGTAAAAGTCCTCCAAATAAGAAAGAAAGAAGTAAAATTGGTAACATTTGAAGATGACATGGTACTATATACAGAAAACCCTGAGGTATCCATCAAAGAATTGCTAAAATTGATAAATTAATTCAGAAAAGATGCAGGATCTGAAACCAACATACAGAAATATGTGGTGCTTCTATACACTAATAATGAACTATCAGGAAAAGAAATTAAGAAAGCAATCCCATTTACAATTGCATCCAAAACAATAAAATACCAAAAAATAAATTTAACCAAGGAGGTGAATGACGTGAAAGTGATGGGACACTATTCTGTGAAAACTGAGAAACTGATGGAAAGAAATTGAACAGTATACAAATAAATGGAAAGCTACATCATGCTCTTAGATTGGAATAATTTATATTGTTAAATGTCCATACTCCCCAAAGTCATTTACAGATTTAATGCTAGAGTGCTGGCTGTTATATGTAAGTGATGAATCACTAAATTCTACTTCTGAAACTAATAACTAATATTACATCATATATTAACTAACTAGAATTAAAAAAAAAACTTGCAACATTTAAAAAAAAGAAAAGAAAAGAAAACACTGCATTGTAGAAGGTCTTGTGTTCCCAGGTAATAATATACAAATGTTATTCTGTAGACAACAGCAGGCCAATAAAATTTTTTAAACTGTGAAAGCAAATAAACAAACACCAATGGTGTTTTTCACAGAACTGGAAGAAATAATTCTAAAATGTGTATGGAGCCACAATACATCCTGAATAGCCAGAGCAATCTTGAGCAAGAAGAAAGGTGGAGTTATCATGCTTCCTGACTTCAAACTATATTAGAAAGCTATAATAATCAAAACAGTATGGTACTGGCATAAAAACAAACACAAAGATAAATGGAGGATAAAAGTCAAAAAATAAACCCAAACGTATATGGAAATTAATTTAGGACAAAGGAACCAAGAACACACAGTGGAGAAAGGACAGTCTCTCCAATAACTGGTACTGGGAAAGCTAGACAGCCATATAAAAAAAAAAAAGGCATTACACTACTAACACCATACACAAAAATTAACTGAAAATGAATTGAAGACTTGAATGTAGACGTGACGCCATAAAATATTTAAAACAAATTCTAGGCAGCAACTCCTCAGTATTCATCTTTAGCAATGCATTTGTTGATCTGATGCCAAAGGGAAACAAAAGCCAAAACAAACAAATGAGACTACATCAGACGATAAAGCTTTTGCACAATGAAGTAAACCATCAATAAAATTAAAAGGCATACCATTTATCTAAACTAAGGCAAATCATTTATCTAATAAGGGGTTAATATCAAAAAATATATAAAGAACTCCCACAACAATAGAAGAAACTCAGTTTAAAAAACTGGTAGAGGATATGAATAGACATTATTCCAAAGATGACATCCAGATGACCAATAAGCACAGGACAAGATGTTCAGCAGCACTAATTATTAGGAAAGTATAAGCCAAAATCACAATGAAGGACTTCTGGATGGCTCAGTCGGTTGAGGATCCGACTCTTGATTTCAGCTCAGGTCATGATCTCGTGGTGGTGGAATTGAGCCCATGTCAGTCTCCATACTCAGCTTAAGATTCTCTTTCTCTCTCCCTCTGCCCCTCTCCCCCCACACACTCTCTCCTTTTCTATTTCCCTCTCTCTCTCAAAAAGTAAAAATTAAAAAACAACAACAACAAGACAATGAGATATCACCTCACATCTGTAGAATGGCTATTATCAAAAAGACAAGAAATAACAAATGTGGCCAAGGATATAGAGAAATGTGAACCTTTGTGCACTGTTGATGGGAACGTAACTTGGTACAGCTACTATCAAAAACAGTATGAGGTTCCTCAAAAAACTGAACAAGAAAATTACATACCATCAAGTAATTCCACTAATGGGTATTTATTCAAAGAAAACAAAAACACTAACTTGAAAAGATACATTCACCCCGTATTCATTGTAGCATTATTTACAGTAGCCACAGTATCCAATTACAGTGTCCACTGATGGAGGAATGGACAAAGAAAATGTGGTGTGTGTGTGTGTGTGTGTGTGTGTGTGTGTGTGTGTGTTGTGTGTATTCCATGTAATATCCAACCATAAAAAATAAGGAAATCTTGCCATTTGTGACAACACTAATGGAACTTGAGGCATTATGCCAAGTAAAATAAGTTAGACAAAGAAAGACTCACTTATCTGTGAGTATGATCTCACTTATCTGTGGAATCTAAAGCAAACAAACAAAAAACCAAGCTCATACCTACATAGAACAAATTTGTATTTGCAGAGATGAGTATGGGAGACATGGGTGAAATGGATGAAGGGAGACAAAAGAGCACAAACTTCCAGTTCTAATACAAATAAGTCATAGGGATATAATGGATGGCATGGATACTATAGTTAATAATACTGTATTACATATTTGAAAGTTACTAACGGATATCTTAAAATTTCTTATACGAAGAAAAAATTATGTATGGGGACAATTGTTAACTAGATTCACTGCAGTAATTACTTCACAATATAGACAAACATCAAATTATGTGTATACCTGATATTAATACAATGATATATTAGTATACTATCAATATACTTGTTGGTATTGATACCAATTGATCACTTGGCTGGGGTAATGAAATTGTGCAGAATTAGTGTTATTTTAAATATTTGCTCATATTCACTACTGCAACCACCTGGTTGTGTTGCCTTCTCATTTGAAAGGCTAATTATTGATTCATTATCTTTAATAGATAAAAGTCTTATCTATTTTATTAGATTCATACATTTTTTTTTCAGATTATATATCCTTGTGTGAGTTTGGGGTATTTGTGTCTATCAAAGAGTTGGTACATTTCATCTACATTGTCAAATATATGGGCACAGAGTTGTTTACAGTATCCTTTTCTTACCCTTTTAATATCATTTTGACCAGTTGTTATTACACTGCTTTCATTTCTGATGTTGGTATTTTGTTTCTTTCCTCTTTTCTTCTTGGTTACCCTGGGTAAAGCTTTATCAAATCGTATTCATCTTTTCATTGGACCAGACTGTGTTTTATGGACCTTTTCTTTTTTTCAGATTCATTGATTTATACTCTAATTTTACTTATTTTTTTATGTTTGCTCCAAGCTTCAATTACTCTTCTTTCTCTAATCCCCTAAAGCTTAAATTATTGATTTTAGATTTTTTCTAATATATGCATTTTACTGCCATAAATTTCTAAGCACTGCTTTTGCTGCAACCCACAAATTTTAAGCTTCATTTTCATTTATCTCAAAATGTTTTTAAATTTCTCAAGGTTTTGACCCATGTTTACTTTAAAAAGTGGTCATCTCCAAATATTTGAGGATTTTCCAGGTATTTTTCTGTTACTGATTTTCAGTTTGATTCCATTATTGAATGTACATTGTATGATTTTTATTATTTTAAATTTGTTAATGTGCTTTATGTCTCAGAATATGGTCTATTTTAGCGAATGCTCCATTCAAAATTGAGAAGAATGTGTATTCTGCTATTGTTGGAGGCACTCTTCTATAAATGTCAATTAGATTCAGTTGATTTATGATGGTGTTCAATTCAATTATACGCTTACTGATTTTCTGCCTTCTGAATCTATCAATTAGTGATAGAGGGGTATTGATTTCCAACTATCACAGCATCTCTCTCCTTGCAGTTCTACCAGTTTTTAGCTTAAATATTTTGATGGTCTTTTATTAAGTGTATATGAATTAAGGACCGTTGTTTCCTTAGGTTAATGGTATGTTGGTGTATAATGTCCCTCTTTGTCCCTGATAGCTTTCCTTCTAAAGTCAGTGTTGTCTAAAATTAATATACTAATCCAACTTTGATTGGTGTTAACATTATATGGGTTTCTTTTTACGTTTGGCCTGAGTCTTTATTTTTTTTAATGTTTATTTATTTATTTTGAGAGAGAGCAAACAAGTAACAGAGATCACCCGTGCAAGTGGAAGAGGGGCAGAGAGAGGGAGAGAATCCTAGGTAGGCTCCATGCCCAGCATCGAGCCCAAGTAGGGCTTGATCTCAAGACTGTGAGATTATGACCTGAGACAAAAATCAACAGTCAGATGCTTATACAGTCACCCCAGCCTGAGTCTTTAAGTGGATTTCTCATTAAAAAAAAACAAAAAACAAAAAAACCTAGAATTGGGTCTTCTAGGTTTTTAGTCCACTCTGACAATAGTATATTTTAATTAATGTGTTTAGAATATTCACTATTAAAGTGATTGATATAGTTGTACTAATATCCGCTAAGTCAGTAACTGTTTCCTATTCGTTGCACTTGTTTGTTGCTTCTTTCACCCTCTTTCTGTCTTTTAGAATTTCAGTTAATCATTTTATGATTATTTTTTATTTTTTAGCAAATTACATGCTTTTCTCAGAAAACTAAGTTGATTATTGTTTCCCTAAGGTTTGCAATATACATTTTTACTAATCTAAGATCATTTCTGAGTAGCACTATACCAATTCACAGGTAGTACTGCTACCATATAACTAAATATTTCCAGTTTCTCCCTTTCATCATTTATAACAGTATTATTATTCACTTAGTTTATCCATATAAATATCACCCAATACACTGATGTTATTTTCAGGTTGTATTTGGATCAGTTATAATTAAAAGATTTTAATTTTATTCATTTTCAGAGTTCTCTATATGTATCTGAACTGGTTATCTGTATCATCTTCTCTCAACTTAAAGGGCTTTAATATTTCTTTCTTGAAAGGCAGTTCCTCTGGTGAGGCGTTCCCTCAAGTTTTACTTCTCAACTTTTCAAAGAGGGTTTTTCTGGGTATATAGTTCTGGGGTTGTGGATTTTCCTTCAGCACTTTCACTCCACTCTCTTCTTGCTTACATGGCTTCTGATGAGAAGTTGCCTTTAATTCTCACCTTTGTTCCCCCTATAAATATTTGTGAACCTGGTGTGATTCTTGGAGGTAAAAACTTAGGAAACTGCAGGGCCTTCTTAATGCTGCAGTTCCCAGGGTTACTCACTCTTATACTAGTCCACACTCATCCTCCAACAATTCATTAAAATTACCAGAAGTGTTCCTACCAGTTTATGGATCTAATGGGTTCTATTCCAGATAAGCCAGTCTTATTTGTGACTCCCTGGCTTCCCCTGTTTTCAGGGTGGCAGTTTGCCAAGTCATTGATTTTTAGTCTGTTCAGTTTTTTTCTTGTTGTGAGGAGAGGAGTGATCATGTCCAAATTCTGTGTTAGAACTGAAACCAGAAATCCCCAGAGCCACATTTTTAATCCAGGAGTTAGTACTCTAGGCCATGTGCTCTTAATTACTTTGCTGTGCTGACCCATTATACTTCCAAAATCAAGCCTCTGCTTTTAACAGCTTGTGTGGTGATGAGAACTTGATTCTGTTTGTGAATTTCAGAGTGTTTAATTCATTTTGTGATAGGAAGAGTGTGAATTTCTCAGCTGTTCTTTCTACTGCAACAGTCAGGCACTTTTCCAAACTTAAGATGCAAGTTCCCTAGAGGACAAACACCTCAGCTTTTCAAAATCATCTTCTTGCCAGAGCTTAGAACTATGCTCTACAGTCACTAAGTGCTCAATAAATATGTTGAATAAATAATTGTTCTAGGTTATTCCAGGAATGGAGACTTGAATCTAGGTTTAAAAAAAAAAACTAATAATAAAACCCGGAACCCTAACTCTTTCCAGGCCAATATTAACTCCCAGAACAAACACTGACACTAAGAAGCTGTATGCAAGATTTCATGTGGGTTGAATCATGATTCTTCTGAGACAGGGATGCCCTTGAAGTCTGGTGTCAATACAAGTAATGATACATAGGTCTATGAAAAATATATCAAACAATTGACCATAGCATAGATCAAGTTCCAGACAAAGGGTGAAAAGGCAATTTTGAGGCTTATAGGGAAGGGAGAAATCCATTACAGGTGATATAGTAAGGAAATTGGAAGAAAAACTTGGTCCTGACAATAGTGTAGGAAACACTTAAATAAAAGGAAATGAGGAAAGTGAGGAGCAGACAGAAATTCCAAACAGAAAAAGTAGGATGAGTCATGGAATGAAAGTGGCAGCATGGTTCACGGAATGAAAGAGAACAGCAGGAGCATGATTTGTTGGGTATAGAGGATTTAGACTGATACAGTGTTAAGTCAGGTTAGAAAGATAAGGGCCAAGTGCTCATTTAAACTTTAGTCATTGGGGCACCTGGGTGGCTCAGTTCAGCGTCTGAATTTGGTTCAGGTCATTATCTCACGGTTTGTGAGTTCAAGCGCTGCATCAGGCTCTCTGCTGTCAACATGGAGCCCACTTCAGATCCTCTGCCACCCACCCTGCCCCTCCCACACTCATGCTCATGCTCTTTGAAAAATAAAAATAAATATTAAAAAAAATAAAGTTTAGTCATAAAACCAAACAGTAGAAATAAATTGTGCCTTCTGTAGAAATTCTAGACCTCTTCAGGAGCATTTTTTTCTAAGTGATAGTAAATCACAGGGGCACTAGATGATTTGGCATGAAAATGATCCACTAAGTTGTAGACATAATCCAATTACATTGCAATCAATACCATAGGATTTTGGAACATTTGCCATAAATTTTTATATGAAACTCTATTATCAAATATGAGTGCAGTTGTAGTGAAAATCCCAGGTTCCCATCACTATTGGAAAGTTTTCTGACCTTAAACACCTCAATCTAAAATGAAATAAAGTATGTGGAAATTGGCCTGAGAAATGGAATTAAAAATCTAGAGAATAACTGAAAAAGTAATGAGAACTATATTCAAATATTTGAGGATCCGATCCATCAACATAATGTTTTATCTAGTCTTTAAATAATAAACCCAAACACCCTCAATATGCATTAATTTTTTAATATTTTTATTTTTTTTAACATTTATTTATTTTTGAGAGACACAGAGAGACAGAGCATGAGCCAGGAGGGGCAGAGAGAGGGGGAGACACAGAATCTGAAGCAGGCTCCAGGCTCTGAGCTGTCAGCACAGAGTCTGACATGGGGCTCAAACCCACAAACCATGAGATCATGACCTGAGCTGAAGTCGACTGAGCAACCCAGGTGCCCCAAATATGCATTATTAAAGAAGTGTCAACTTTGTAGTAAATTAAGCCCACATGATTTAAGACTTACAAGAACTTATCAAAAAGTTAGAGTATAAAGCAATCATTATCCTCTAAGGAATATTCACTATTGCAACAGGTTTGATTTACCATCAACTATGCTTACCTAAGTCTGTGTATGTGAGAGGTTGGCCAAAATCTCAGGAACCATAAAATTATACAAGATCTAACAGTAAGTAAATAAAGTTCTCCTCTCTCTTAAAGCTCACCTATTACATGATGCATTAAGCATTTTAAAAATACCACTTCTTGGGTGCCTGGGTGGGACAGTCAGTTGAGCATCAGACTTTGGCTCAGGTCATGATCTCACAGTTCATGAATTCAAGCCCTATCTCAGGCTTTGTGCTGACAGCTCAGAGCCTGGATCCTGCTTCGGATTCTGTGTCCCCCTCTCTCTCTGCCCTCCCCCACTCTCACTCTCCCTCTATCAAAAATAAACAAACTTTAAAAAAAATTTTAAAAAAAAAGCGCTTCTTCATTTCTCTCCTCCACAGGTTTTGTGTTTCAGGTTGATTTTTGCACATTTGTTATTAACCTATATCAATACACAGTGACATCCTGAGCAATAGAAACGCATGCTCATTTAGATTTATTAAGCTATATTGTTATCTGTTATGTTGCAAAAAATACTAACAGATCATGTTATGCTTCAGAAAGCCTCAATTACTAGAGCTTCTTTGACAATGCCATATTATTTTCCATTTGACTTCCAATACCAGTGATACCTGAGTGATATATCAGATTTAAAAGCAAATAATGAACTATGTCTACATACATCAAATTCATGATAGGAGAACCATTTGTGCATCGTAGCAAATACTGAGGTCTAAAAACAATTGATCCTTGAATGACACATTCAAAATGTTTGAGTAAGACAGTAATGTCAAGAAAGAACTCAAACTATCACCAGAATTGATTTTTTGATGACTTTTACTCATATTATTAGTTTTACATTGATGCAACTTTTATATGTTTTAACGTTGTAAGGGTTTCACATCTATAAAAATAGGTCAAACATACAAAAGTTTCAAATTCAAAGCTCAGCAGACCAGGAAATCCAAACTTAGGTTACTGGAGATTTTATGACTTCAACGTAATTCACCTTCTTGTCATTCCATAAAATCCTGCTACAGATAAAATCCTAACAAGTGTCCATATGAGATCCAATATAATATATTCACAAGAATGAGTTTAAAAAGACATATACAAACTGTGTGTCATTATAAATCTTTTCCTATCCTTAAGTACAGTCACCTTAACATACATATTCTCTACCATGTTATGTAAAATTATTCTATATACTCTTGTCATGAAATAACTATTTTATAACAACTAAATAGCCTTAATTGATCCTGATAAAATCACTTGTCAAAATACTAGTTACAGGACTTTTAGAAAAATATCTTAACATAGAATTCAATATTTATCATTCGTCTTCTGTGAAAAATTATTAAATGTTCTTAGTCATAGACAAATTAGTCATTTTCACACACTTTAAGATGAAAACTTGGTTCATATTTCATCTTGTATTGACAATTATTTCTGTTCAAGATTTGATATTTTCAGAATGATTTTAATAAGTCCCTTATATGGTGTTCTGAGAACACCAACTTCAATTTTTCCAATATTTAAATCTTCTCAGAAGGATCCATAATGCTCTTTATATATTTAAATTACTGTATTTAAACATCATATTAATCTTATCATTTTTAGATCCTGAATATCTTTCATCTTTTATTTGATTATATTAAGTAATCACATTCTTTGTCTTATACTTCCTTCTAGAAGTTCTAATTTTATTGAAGTGCTCAGTTATTTTATAGAATCTGATGTATAGTGTATTACAAATTATTTTAGGATATTAAACAACTTGCTCAATAAGTTGTATAATAATTGAATGACATTATTTTAAATCAGCTCTCAAGAGTGCCAGTGCCAAGACTTAAAATCTGTGCTTATATTCTTATACTTTGTTGTGCAGCTCTGTCCAGGATTTAGGCTATTAGAATTTTCATGCTTCTTCTCTAAAGCCCACCACCATGTGGCAGCTCCTTCTAATTAGTCAGTACTGCACTTCATAGTATCACTGACCAAACTGTGTGAATGAGGACCGCTTTATGATCAAACCAGCCAACTGTTTGGCCCCTTATTCTCTTTCCAGTGTCATGCTGTGCAATGCACTGGGACACAGGCAGTTCTGTGACAAATGCCAATTTTAATACCATTTTTAAAAATCTGGAGAAATATCCCTTAATTGTATTTTATGTCAAATCAGCGGTTTCCAACCCTTGTTGCAGATTCGAATCTCCTAGTAACTTGAAAGTAACTTTTGATGCCCAAGTAACCACTGCATTGAAAACAACTGGTCCAAACTTCTGTGTCACCTTTGTTTGAGATAAATTATAAAATCTTCACTACACCCTGAATTTTCAGGAAATTGTCAGAAACATAGGCTTTCAATCTACTAAGATGATATGAAAAAGGAATGTTACAATGATGTACTACAGCTGATAAATATTAAGTTTGTCAAATGACTTGAAAAATACCCCTATGTCGATGAACATGGCAAACCACTTGTTAGTTAATTCTTAGAAATGACAAAGCCAGAAAATCTTACATGTAGTTAACTGTTAACTGACATGTTAACTGACAATCTCAAACAAAGTTGACCTTATTTTTTTCTTTTTTCTTATTTTGCTATTATCACGTTATAAAAATGTGTATTAAAATGCTCTATATTATATAACCTTTGATATGTGGGTATCATATGTGAAATATTATCTTGAACAAACGACTCTTTGTGAAAATATTTCCAAATTTTAAAGTTCATTCACTCACTAATTCAAGGAACAAGAGCCAAGATTCTACTAATGGCCAACAAATTTTCCAAGTTCTGAGAATAACACAACAAACAATGGACATAGATTTTAGCTTTGAGAAACACCAACCAGTTTCAGAGACAAGTCTTCAAACAATTAACTACATTTTCCTTTAATAATTAATACTGTAATATTCAAATCATATTAAAATAATGGGAGAATGAGTCTTAATAGTCCTTATTAATGCTCCATAATATAATAGATAATTGTGTTCAAATCTGTGGATCTTATAAAACTCAGAGCATTTTAAAAATAAGATACTAGAGAAATTCTGAACCAGGGAATAGAAAACTTGAGCCCATCACCTATTGCTATCTGACTTGAGAGTTAAGAATAGTTTTTATAACAAAATCTGGTGTTGGCAGTTGGAGAAAGGGGAACCCTCTTACACTGTTGGTGGGAATGCAAACTGGTGCAGCCGCTCTGGAAAATAATTTTGAGGTTTCTCAAAAAGTTAAAAATACAACTACCCAGGGCACCTTGGTGGCTTAGTCGGTTAGGTATCCAATTCTTGGTTTCGGCTCAGGTCATGATCTCATGGTTTCACGGGTTCGGGCTTTGCCTGCCTCTGGCTCTGCATTGGCAGCATGAAGCCTGCTTGGGATCCTCTCTCCTTCCCTCTTTCTCCACCCCTCCCTCACTCATGCTGTCTCTGTCTGTCTAAATAGATAAAGTTAAAAGAAAATGTACAACTACAATCTAGCAATTGCACTACTAGGTATTTACCCAAAAGATACAAAAATACTAACTCAAAGAGTCACATGCACCCGGATGTTTATAGCAGCATAACCAACAATAGCCAAATTGTGGAAAGAGCCCAAGTGTTCATCAACTAATGAATGGGCAAAGAAGGTATACACAAAATGGAATATTATTCAGCCATAAAAATAGTGAAATCTTGCCATGACGTGGATGGAACGAGAGAGTATTATGGTAAGCAAAATAAGTCAGAGAGACAAATACCATATTTCTCTCATAAGGAATTTAAAAACAGAACAAATGAACATGGGAGAAAAAAGAGGCAAATAATAAAACAGACTCTTAACTATAGAGAACAAACTGAGGGTTGGTAGAGGGAAGAGGGTAGGAGATGGGCTAGACAGGTGACGGGTATTAAGGAGGATGCTTATATTAAGAAAGACACTTATTGTGATGAGCACTGGGTATTGTACGTAAGTAATGAATCACTAAACTCTACTCCTGAAACTATAATATTACAGTGTATGTTCACTAACTGGAATTTAAATAAAAACTTGAAAAAAATAGCTTTTATACTTTTAATGACTGGGAAAGAGTAATATTTCATAAAATAGAAAAATTATATGAAACACAAATTTTAAGGTCAGTGAAACACAGCCACACTCATATTTTGATTATTGTCTATGGTTGTGTTGCATTGTAATGACAGTGTTGAGTAGCTTCAAGAGACCAGTGTGGCCTTGAAAGGCTAAAGACTATCCAGCTCTTTACAGAAAAAGGTTGTCAATGCCTGTTCTAGATCAACACTGTTGAATAAAGCTTTTTCTGTGATTGTGGAAATTTTCTATATCTGCTCTGCTGAATACAGTATCCACTAGTTACATGTAGCTATTGAGATCTTGAAATGTAACTACTGTGATAAACTTATTTTCTAAATTTAACTTTAATTTAAATTTAGCTCATTTGAATATTTCATTTTAGTTATTTTAAGTTTATTTAGCTCATTTTGAGTGATGTAATATAGCATTAATCGTTAAGAGTGTTTGCTCTGGAGTTAGGATGCATGGAATTTATTACAGCTCTGATATAAACTGGTTCTGAAACTTGGAAAATTTAATTTCTTGAATGTACTTCTGGATCTTGGGTAGTAGTACCTATCTTAGTTATTATAAATATTAAATGAGTAACATTTTTAAAGCACATATAATTCTACCTGTCATACAGATGCTCAAAAAATAACAATTACATTATTATTAGTTTTGACATTAAAATATATTCAGCAAACTAATATACCAAGTATTTGTATTTCTAGCACTTATTGTAGGTGCCAAGAATATACAACTAGAGCAACAGAAAAGACATCTATTTTTTGTACAACTTAAATATTGTAAGCCACCAAGTAAAATAAAATACAACCCAACCTGAAATTTGATATAAATTACAGGTAATTATCTAGATCATATCAATTACAAGATAATATCAATGTCATGAAAGAAAATAAACCAGAAATTATCTGAAGGCAAAAATCTGCTACAAGCTATAGCTACTAATTTTAAATTTTCATTTACATTGGATCATCTCCAATGTCCCTAATAATTGAGTTTATAGAAATAAAACTAAAATTAAATTTTAAAAAGAAATTTATATTAATGGAAAGCCACTAGTGTCTGTTTCATACACTGAGATTTCTGAATAAATTTTATTTTTAAAGTCTTCTACTGCTAATGTGTGTTAAGTATCACTGTTAGGTCTACAGAACAAGCAATTATAGAACTGAGTAACCAACATGGAGGCTCTCTAATTTGCCTAAAGGTGTTGATTCTGCCAGAGCTTGGTTGAGAGACTACACGACCAACAGAGTTCTGATGACCAATGTGCCTTTTCTGGAGAAATGACATATTTAGGAATTCTAGGCACAGGTAACTACAATAGCCACATGAAGTTGTAGGTGAGATTTGAAAATTTATTCCACATTCCTAGAAGGGCTAATAAAAGCATTTCTGGAGGTAGGCCTGATTATTGTCTATAATTTCTTTTTTGAATAAATTCATAGAATTTATAGAATAAATATGGAACCAATTTATTTCAATTACCATGCCAAGGTTTTCTTTTAGGACATTTTGTTGTAATTAAGTAAAAGCATCTCCCTTGTAACATGGCCCTTTCCTGCTATTTAGTCTCATGAGCAAGCCAGAATTGTTACAGGGTAATCAAAACAGAATCACCACATGAGACACCTGGTTCCTACCTTAATTGACAGGGAACTACATCAACTAGGTCACTTCTGGCAAAACCAACACTCCAGTCCAACACTCAAGCAGAATAAAGGAGGAACATTCTGTCCAAATGGTATAGTCTAGTTAATGAAATCTAATGCTTCCTAAAACTCACCCTGGGCAAGCAAAAATGTGCCTCCAGAAATTGGCTTCTTTGTCAAACACTGAATGCCAAATATTTTCTTAAGGCTACAATCCTGAACCAACCTGATACTCCACACAGGTTGAGTTCCACTGGAAATCATAATTAGGTTAAATCATGGTTGGTCTTTTCTCAGCCAAGGAACACAGTAAATTAGGAACTTATGGTTCAAGACTAATCAAGAAGAGTGCATGTCCATGAAACTAATATATGTTTAAAAATTAATAGCAGAAACTTGAATACAGCAGATGATATGAACTTTCTACCATGTTTCTTAATAAAATATAATCTAAAATCTTAAACACTGTTATAAAAAAAAGGGAATGTATCATAATATAGAATGTGGCATTTGCAAATAAAAGTATGTATATAGAGTAAAGCCTAACATCAATTTTTTTCAATAGTACTAGACAATACTTTTAAGAAATGTAAATTTTTAGGAAAAAAAAGAAGAGTACTGAAGTACAGAGATGGTTGCATTTTGAATAAAATGCTCAAATTTTTTCCTCAGAGGAGCCTTATAAGAAAAATTACCATGAGTCATTTTATGGGAAACTAGATTTTAGCAAGTTGAAATTTACTGGGAACCATTTGTGCACCCCACAATGCTATCAACTATGAGAATATAACCACAAGTAGAATCCCTTCCTCATATTTTTAGTTTGAGCCCTACTGTCCATCGACTGATGAATGGATAAACAAGAGGTGGTGTGTGTGTGTGTGTGTGTGTGTGTGTGTGTGTGTGTGTGTGTGTGTAGTAGTGGAATATTAGTGATCAAAAAGAATGAAATCTTGCCATTTGCAAAATGTGGATGGAACTGGAGTGTATCATGTTAAGTGAAATAAGTCAGAGACAAATACCATATGATTTCACTCATGTAAAATTTAAGAAACAAAACAGATGAACATAGGGGAAGAGAAAGAAAAGTAAAGTAAGATAAAAACAGAAAGGGAGTCAAACCATAAAAGAGACTCTTAACTATAGAGAACTGAGGGTTGCTAGAGGGGAGGTGGGTGGGTGGAGATGGGCTAAATGGGTCATGGGCATTAAGGAGGGTACTTGTTGGGATAAGCACTGGGTATTATATGTAAATGAGGAATCACTGGGTTCTACTCCTGAAACCAATACTACACTATATGTTAACTTTTGAATTTAAATAAAATCTTAGAAAGGAAAAAAAAAAAAAAGATGTTATGTAATTAGAATCACATTGCTGTATTTTATAATGGATTTATTAGTTTTTATCAAAATTGTATTGTGTTAATATTTTCTCATTCTAATATTGTCTTCTATATATAAATTTTTATTATTTATTTATTTACTTAGAGAAAGCACAAGTGGGAGAGGAACAGAGAGAATCCCAAGCAGGTTCTGCACTCAGCACAGAGCCTGACATGGGGCTCGATCTAACAAACTGGAGATCATGAACTGAGCCTATATCAAGAGTCAAATGATTAACATACTGAGCCACCCAGGTGCCCCTATATGCAATTTTATTTGTAATTTTTTACTTTTTTAAAAAAAATCCTTTCCCTTCCCCCACAACTCTATACGCTTTGGATACCACAAAATCTGGATCTAACTTTGATTATCAGATTTTAAAATGGAAACTAGTAAAAATACTATGTTAGAGTAAACTTACTGGACTATATATATGTTCCATAAACAAAAGAAAAGTACAGAAAATGCTAAAAATGTGTAACTCTAGATATATTTCACAGTAGGTATTATGTTTCTTTATTGGTAATCTTAAAACAGAAATTCCTTTGAATTTTGTAAAAGTGGAAGCTTTAGGTCAGATGTAAGGCAGCCAGAGAAAGGAAGGGAAATCCAACATTTTTAATGTGTTACTTTGAAAGATTTTTCTTTTCAACCACATTTTACCTAATATTATCTCTGAGCTATTAAAAATTAATAACTTCATATGATACATGATTATGAGTTCATAGCTCTCTATTTAAATATTACAGTTTTCTCTGGAAGCTTTAAAGTAACTTACATAAGTGGGATGAATTAGTAACCCGTATACCAATTGTTCCTCTGCCCATTTTCATTATCAACTTGTAACATATTAAAGAATATTATTTAATACCTATTCCTCTTATATGCAGAATCTTTCCCTCTCATTCTGTCCTCCTCCTCACACTAGTCACACCATGAAAATGAAGCAACCTTGCAATTTTTTTATTAAAAAATGTTTTTATAACACATATACACCTTACTTGTCTCCCCAATCCCTTTAGCAGGTCATTCCATTGTCTTCTTATTTGCCCAGTTTCTTTAAATTTCTTTAACTTTTATATATTTTTGAGAGAGAGAGAGAGAGAGAGAGAGAGAGAGAGAGAGAGAGAGAGAGAACATGAGCAGAGGAGGGGCAGGGAGAGGGAGGGAGACACAGGATCTGAAACAGGCTCCAGGCTCCTACTGGTCAGCACAGAGAACCATGCAGGGCTCAAACTTGGGAACTGCGAGATCATGAGCTAGGCCAAACTTAGATGCTTAATCGACTGAGCCACCCAGGCGCCCCATTATTTGCCCAGTTTCTATACAAGATATGTTTTATTACATGGAACTTACATTGCTGGATATTATTTCAAGTCACTCAGTCCCAGTTTCTATTTTTTATTTTTTTCCCTTTTTTTCTTTCCCTGTGCTTCCATTGGGATGGATTCTATTGCTAGGTCTCCAGGTTCGCTAATCTTCTGCAGATAGTTTCTAATGTTATTTGCTGTTTAGCTCATCTAGAACAATTTTTATTTTAGTTATTTCTTATCTCTACAAATTCCTTTTTGCTTATTTTTATGTCTTCCATTTTTCCCCAGAGAAAGCAGGAGCTGTTGTTGCATTAACTTCATTTGCTCATCCTTTTTTCATTGATCACAGTCCCACCCTGCTAGTTAGCTAATACATGGAAAGAACTGCTCTATGTATTTTGTCCAGTTTCCTAATGATTTACAACATTAAGAAAAGTGTAATACTCCATCATATCTGGAAGCAGGGATCTTCAGATTTTTTTGTTCATGTACATGTGACCCAGGCAGCCATTAGCAGACCTTAGTTCAAAACCAGAAGGCTCATTAACTCAACAAAAAGACATTTGTCTTTAGTTATCTCCACGTGTGATGAGGCTAACTCCATCATGACCTGCAATTGTTTGTGTAATATCCAACTGTATCTTAGCATCAAAGTGTATATGTATGTGTCTATCATTGATTTGAGATCATAACTGAATAGATGAAATGGCTCAGTATTTTACTTTGGATACTTTTTTTTAAAAAAGGAGAATCTAAATCGCAATATGAGAAATTAATGTAAATATAAGAAATGGAGGGGCGCCTGGGTGGCTCAGTCGGTTGAGCGTCTGGCTTCAGCTCAGGTCATGATCTCACAGTTTGTGGGTTCGAGGCCCGAATCTGGCTCTGTGCTGATGGCTCAGAACCTGGAGCCTGCTTCGAATTCTGTGTTTCTCTCTCTCTCTCTCTCTGCTCCTCCCCCGCTCATGCTCTGTCTCTCTCTCCTTCAAAAATAAATAAAAACATTAAAAAATTTTTTTAAAATGTAAGAAATTGATAAAAATAGGAAAGGAATCAGTAGAAATTATGAATAAATCTAAGATTGTAAAAATACAATTTTTAAACTAATGTGATGTTAGAACTAGAATGTGATAGAAAAGAGGAAAAAAAGTAAAAATACAGATCATTTGTTGAAATATAATTATAAAATTCCTAAATAAAATACAGGATCAAATTGGCAATATACGAATAATACATGGTGTCCCAAAAGGATTTATTCCAGGATATGAAGATATTCCATGTTAGTTCATTCTGTTCAATAAGCACTGGTGACCTTGGGATCAAATTACAGTAAAATTCACAAGACAGTAAATTTCACATAATAAATATATTCTTTTTTAAAAATCTTTTTTTTAATGTTTATACTTATTTTTGAGACACAGACAGACAGAGCATGAGTGGGGGAGGGGCAGAGAGCAAGGGAGGCAGAATCCGAAGCAGGTTCCAGGCTCTGAGCTGTTAGCACAGAACTCGCCAACGGCAAGGCCATGACCTGAGCCAAAGTCGGACACTCAACTGACTGAGCCACCCAGGCACCCCTATTTTTTTTAAAGTTTATTTTTATTCATTTTTGAGAGAGAGAGAGCAGGTGGAGGAAGAGCAAGAAAGAGGGAGACAGAATCCCAAGCAGGCTCTGCGCTGTCAGCTCAGAGCCCCATGTGGGGCTCTAACTCACAAACTGTGAGTTCATGACCTGAGCAGAAATCATGAGTTGGACTCTTAACCGACTGAACCACCCAGGTGCCTCTAATAAATATATTCGTAATTAAAGCTAGGTAAAAGGCAAGAATGAAGTGTGTACAGAAACAACGAAGTGAAGGTTCTAGGACTCTCAGGCACAGTTTTCTGTGTCCGCAGATCATTTCACACTTGAAATACACATATTCACCTAGTACAGGGAAGCCATAAGCTTCATGGTTTTATTATATGTTGCTCGTCCCAAAGCAGCCCCTCAAGAATAATGACCAACTCATATTCAGGGCCACTACACCTCACAAATACTAGTTACTAGTTACTCAAACATTATCAGTGATGAATGTTTGGCACATAGTTGTTAATGTGATTCCCATTTATGTTGGCTGTATTACTTTTTGTAGATTCTTTGAATTAATGTTGCAAAAACAATCTGGCCAGGCTAAAACATCAGCCATTCATGAAACTATAGAAAGAGCCACAGAACTATCTATTAACCTCTTCCTTCCAGTCAGTATGGGGAGATAGATATAGGTATATAGATGTATAGATATATAGATATTTTTTTACCCTAATACATGAAAATGAGAAAGGATTCACCTGTGTACACAGATATACAGAGTATACAAGAGGGATCTGGTAAAATTCAACATTCAGTCTTGATTTTTTTTAAATCTTTAGTAAAGTAAAAAAAAGTCCTTAGTAAAATTAAAAAAAAATCCTTAGTAAAGTAAGACTACAAATATCTTTAAAATGGTTTAAGAATACAAATTTCCAAATAATTGTCAATGTCTTATGATACTTAATGGTGAAACATTGTATTCCAATTAAAGTAAGAAACAAGAGAAGGAAATGATATCATCAAGGTACCAGTATAGGCAATTCCCGCCTCAGTCTTTTTTTTTTCCCCCAGAAGACCAACTAGCAACTATCCAGACAAGACACTACTGTGAAAACCCCAGAACTCAGAGATGAGTATGAAGCACTTCCCTGGACCAAGAAGGATGGCATTAGGAAGGTTAAGAGGAAAAGTTCCATTTTTACCACACCACCTCTCTCCCAAGTCAGAACAGTGCTGCATCAAGAGGGCTTTCTCCAACGGTAAGGAGAGCCCAAGGTGGACCTCGAGCTCCCTCCCAGTATTGTGAAACACTTCTGGAGGTCCACGCAAGTCTTGCCTCATGGGGATCCCCAGGTGAATCTGCAGGACTTAACCACTAGGGATCAGATAGATGAAAAGGAGGGAGAGCCTTGTATCACCCAGCATTCAGATCCTGGTGGACTACATTACTGCTTGCAGCTGTGCCCAAGCAGCGATCTAAGCCAGCAGCTCTGCACAACAGCTCTGCAGCTGGTGGCCCAGTCTGGATAGAGAATTCAGGTGGCAGTTCTGCTTGATTTGGATTCTCAGCCCGTAGGCCATACCAGCCACAGAGACTGTTCTAAGTCTGCACCAGGTCAGGGAAGCAAATTCATAGCCTCATCTAACTGCTGAGCATAGCCTCCCATCCCACTGGATCAGGAAACCTGGCCAGAGAACCTGGATAGCAGCAGAACCATTATAAAGCCCCATCGGGCAGTGAACCAAGCCAGGAGCCCTGCCAAGGTGTTGTGCATTGCACCTGGCCTTTCATTACCAGGGAGTCTCAACAGTGACCCTAGGCAGCCTCTGAGCACATCCTGCAGGCCTGCCTGATGACTGGACACAGGCTGTGGCTTAGACCAGGAAGCGAGCCCAGCCAATGGCTATGCCCAACCACTGAGCACTGTCTCTAACCCCAGCCAACATCAGGATACAGTAGGAGGCTGCACCCTACCAGCAAGCAACCCTACCTAACAATAAAACACAGCCAGCAGCCTACATGATCATGAAGCGCAGCCTCTGGATCCTGCCCAACTTCAGGGCACAGCCTGTGGCCCCATCAGATTACAGAGCATAGCCTGAGACTCTTAATGACCACAAAGCCCTATCTATGGCCCTGCTGAACACAGTTTTTGAGGCCTCACCCTGTCAGGAACAACTGCAGAGCCCAGCCCTCAGTACTCCTCAATTGCAGAATTCAACCAGTGAATTCTGAATCCTACCTGGATTCAGACCCTGCCCAACCAGAAATAAATGCAGAGCAGAGCAAGTGGGCCCCCTCTAATCATACAGTCTAGCCAGCAGTCACAACCAATTGGGGAGCCCACAAAGGGGCCTGCTTGAACCAGCAGCCCAGCCAGCTGGTTTACTTGACTGCAAAGCCCAGGCAACAGTACCCCTCCCAGATATCAAAACAAAGGTAGTGGGATTGCCCAACCAGAAACCCCAATAGCAAACCCTGCCTGCCTAGAAACTACCAGCTGACCCATTCAATATCCCAAGCTGATCTGACTTGTGATGGTCTTTCCTTGCAGAAGCGAACCTGTCAAGTGTGGAAGAAAAGACTGCTTCCTCAAATGAACAGATACCAATGCAAAGATACAAGAATCACTAAGTATCAGGTAAACATGGAACCAAAGGAAACTAAAAGATATAGTCATTGGTAAAGATAAATTACAATCCAAGTAGATTCTCTTAATATTTTATTGGTGGCACATAAATCACAACTATAGTTTTAAATTTAAACATATTAACAACCATAACTAATTTATTTTTGGATGTACAATATAAAGAGGTAAATGTACATCAGTAATGTATATCAGTAAATGTACATCAGTAACCTAAAATGTAAATGTACATCAGTAACCTAAAATATGAGAAAAGGGGAAGGTAAAAGAGTAAATCTCTGCTATGAAAGTCACCAGCTTAAACTATGTTATTTCATGTAAGACCTATAATAAATACAAGGAGTAAAAGCACACACCAAAAATGTAACAAAATCACAGAAGAAAGAGGAGAATCAAAAAAAGCAAAGGATTTATAGAACACTCAGAAAATAATTAAAATGACAAAAGTCCTTATCCATCAATAATTTCTTTAAAGGTAAAAATGGATTAAATTGTCCCATGAGAAGATATAGAATAGCCAAATGGATAATAAACAACAAAAACAAAACAAAAACCCCCACAAGATCTAACAATACACTGCCTACAAAAAACTCACTTTACCTTTAAGGACATATATAGATTGAGAGAGAAGTGACAGTACAAGTATTCCAAAAGGTGCCTGGGTGGCTCAGAGGGTTAAGCTTCTGACTTTGGCTCAGGTCAAGATCTTGCGGTTCCTGTGTTTCAAGCCCTGCATTAGGCTCTGTGCTGACAGAGCCTGGAGCCTGCTTCAGATTCTCGCTCTCTCTCGGTCTCTCTGCTTCTCCTCTACTGGCACTTACTCACTTGCTCTCTCTCTCAAAAATAAACAAACATTAAAAAAGAAAAAGTAAAAGTATTTCAAGCAAATGACCACCAAAAGAAAGCAGGTATAGCAGTTGCTATGCCTACACACAAGGAAATAGTTCCTTGACATTGGTCTTGCCAATGACTTTGTATATTTCACAAAAAGCACAAGCAACAAAAATAAAAATCAATAAGTGGACTATATCAAACTAAAAAGTTTCTGCATAGTAAAATAAATGAACAAACTTAGACAACCTATGGAATTAGAGAAAATATTTTGTAATCCATATATCTGATAAGGGGTTATTATCCAAAATGTTTAAGGAATTGGGGGTGTCTGGGTGGCTCAGTTAAGCCACCGACTCTTAATTCTGGTCTAGGTCATGATCTCAGGGTTAGTGAGATCAAGCCCACATAGGGCTGTGTGCTGACCGTGCACAGCCTGCTTCAGATCCCCTCTCTCCCTCTCTCTCTGCCCCTCACTCTCCTACTTTCTCTCTCTCTCTCCATCTCTCTCTGCCCCCTTCCCTCCCCCCCTCAAAATAAATAAACATTAAAAATATTTAAGGAACTGAAACAACTCAAGAGCAAAAGCCCCAATAATCCAACTGAAAAATGGGTGAAGGGCTTGATTAGACATTTTTTCAGAGAGGATATTCAAATTCCCAATGTGTATATGAAAAGGTACTCAACTTTACTAATCATAAAAGAAATGCTAAAACAAACTACAATATTACCTCACACCTGTTAGGATGACTATCATTAAAAAGTTAAGAGACAGCAAATGTTGGCTAGGATGTGGAGATAAGGGAACCTTTGTGCATTGTGGAAAACAGCATGAACATTCCTCAAAAAATTAAAAATAGAACTACCATATAATCCAGCAATTCCAGTTGAGCATATATCTAAAGGAAATGAAGGCACTATCTCAAATATCTGCACTTCCCTGCCCCAAAATTCACTGCAGTATTATTTACAACAGCTAAGACATGGAAACAATTCAGTAGCCTTCAATGGATAAATGGATGAAAAAATGTGACATATATGAAATATTCAGCCATGAGAAAGAAGAAATCCTGTCATTTATAACAAATTGCATGAAACTTGAGTACATTATGCTAAGTGAAACTAGTCAAAGAAAGACAAATACTGCATGATTATCACTTTTATGTAGAATCTAAAAAAAACCTGAACTCACAGCAACAATAGCAGTGGCTGGGTGGTAGAGGAAATGGGTAAAGGAGGTCAAAGTATACAAATTTCCAGATATAAAATGAATGAATTCAGGGGGAGTAATGTACAGCATGGTGATTATAGTTAATAATACCATCAAGCTGTTTACTTGAAAGCAGCTAAGAGTAAATTGTTAAAGGTCTCACCACACACACACACACACACACACACACACACACACACAAGCACAAATAGTAACTGTGTAAGGTTTATTGTGATAATCATTTTGCATTACATACATATATCAAATCATCATGTTGTACAGCTTAAATTTACCCAATGTTATATGCCAATTATCTCAATAGAAGTGAGAAAAGTCTAAAATACTGAAAATAGATGAAAAATAATGTAAGAAACAAGGTAAAAATGTACTCATGTTAATATAATTTACCTTTGTTCTGGAATTCTTAGTAAATGTAATTTCATAATAAAATTAAATAGCAAAGTATAAAAGCAAATAGAAAGGAGAAAATTAATTACAATAACTGCTTCTGGAAAAACATTAAGGTGGCTGATTATAAAATACATGTTAATAAATCAATAGAGTGTTCTTTATTAGTTAAATAATTGAGTACTTGTTGTGTGCCAAGTACTCTGTTACTTAAAAGATCAAACAGTGAATCCTTTCCACAATTAAATTATCGATAGCAGTGATCATCAGAGTTTCATTGGAATTACCAGAAGAGTCTTTGGCTAAATATACACACTTGAGGCACATTTCAAACCTATTGATTTATAATATTCAAGGTCAGGGCATAGGCTACTTTATTTCAGGAGAAAAAAATCAACATTGCCCCACTGTAGAAATTAACATTTTTTTGTAGAAAACAACAAAGGTGAACTACAGACCCAGGAGATATACTAATTGAATGGATACTCCTGGCAAACAACAACAACAACAATACACCAGATAGCCAATAATCAGGAATAAAAGGCCATTACTAAAGACCACTTAAAAAAAAAGAAACAGAAAATGGAAATTTTAATATTCTGAAAAATATTTATGAAATGTCCTGCTTGCTCCAGCACTTTTTCAGTTAGATGTATAATTTGGACAAATTTCAGAAGTGATCTCACATAACTTCAGTTTTTAGGCAAATATTTATTAGCAATTATGCATCAATACTGTGAGTAAGCCTGTAAGACATGAAGATGGAAATACCATTGCCTCCAAATTAGCAAACCAATGTGATAAATACTTTTGAATAATTTAAGAACAATCTTATGTGCTGTTATAATAGCCTAGAGTAGTAAATGAGCATAAGAATAGTCAACCCAAGTTTCAGATTGCCAATAAAGGCTTTTGGTAACAATAGAAATAAAGGTAAAACCAAAAAAAAAAAAAAATGTAACAAAGTGGATCTTGAAGGACAAGAGATAATGGCAATGAAAGCATCTGCATGGGACAAGAGTGTAAATCAATAGTCATATAAATATGACCCAACTTCATTTTGGGAGAAACTACTCAAATTGTATATTGATTACATAGTTAAACTTGTAACTGAGAGGGGCACCTGGGTGGCTCAGTTGGTTGAGCATCTGACTTCAGCTCAGGTCATGATCTCTCAGTAAGTTCAAGCCCCACATGGGGCTCTCTGCTGACAGCTCAGGGCCTGGAGCCTGCTTCAGATTATGTGTCTCCCTCTCTCTCTGCCCCTACCCTGCTCATGCTCTGTCTCTGTCAAAAATAAATAAAAACATTTAAAAAAAACTTGTAACTGAGAAAGAGGAGAGCTTAAAAGTGGTTGTATATCAAGGATAGGATGATGAAGAACTTGAGTAACTTTGTATTCTATGCTTAAGTTGACAGCATTTAAAAGTGTGAGCTGCAGAATGTTGTCAGCATCATATATGAGCCTGTAAATGCAAAGTCTCAAAGTTCCATTCCAGATCTGTGGAATCTGCATCTGCTTTTTTAATGATTACCTGGTGATTTCTATGCACATTTAATTTTGAGAAACACTGAATCAGAACAATCAAAAGGGAATATTTTGTTCATTGATGGAGGCAAGATTCAAAGAGGAAAAACAATTGGAAAGGCAACTAATAGCCTACATAAAGTATACAAGATACAAGATCACTTCATACTTGTTAGAATGGAGATGATCAAAAAGAAATAAGTGTTGGTGAACATGTGGAGAAAGGGACCCCTTGTATACTGTTGCTGGGAAAGGAAATAGGTTCAGCCACTATGGAAATCAGTATGGAGGTTCCTAAAAAAATTAAAATAGAACTACCATATGATCCAGAAATTCTACTTCTGGGGACTATCCTAAGAAAATTTAAAAATATATATATATATATAGTTAAAAAAATATATATATATATATACACACACACACACACACACACATACCCATGTTCGTTTGCCATTATTTTCAACAGCCAAGATATGGAAACAACCTTAGTGTTCATCAACAGATTAATGGATAAAGATGTGGCATATATGTATATAAAGTGGAACATTATTCAGCCATAAAAAAGAAGAAATACTGCCATCTGCAACAACATGGATGGATTTTGAAGACATTCATGCTCAAATACCATATGTCATCATTTATGCGTAGAATTGAATAACAACAACAACAACAACAACAAGAAAAAAACAAAGCCAAAACATCCACCTCATAGATACAGAGAACAGATTGGTGGTTGCCAGAGGTAGAAGTGAAGTGTAGGAAGGTAGGGTGGATGAAATGGTTGGAGTCAAACGGTACAAATTTCCAGTTCTAAAATAAGTCATGGGGTGTAACATACAAAATAGAGACTATGGTTAATAATGTACTACATAGTTGAAAGTTGCTAAGAGTAGATCTTATAAGTCGTTATAACAAGAAAAAAACTTTTTTTTAACTATGTATGGTGACAAATTTTAACTAGGCTTATTGTGATTATTTCACAATGTATACAAATAGCAAGTCATTATGTACATCTGAAACGATTGTTTTATGTCAATTACATCTCACAAAAGAAGAGAAAAAGCAGAGACAGCTGTAGTATTATACATACAAGTTGAAAGGGACTTGATAAGTCAGGAAGATAATAAGAAAGAAAATTTGAGAAATAATTTAAAGGGAAAATAAGATATATATTTATTAAGTTAGATTTGAGGATTGAGGGGAGGGGAGTAAAAAATTATGCCCAGTCTACTAGCCTGGGTGAAAAGACAGATGATGACTATATTACTAGGAGCAGGTATAGAAAATACTTCATCATACAGGGAATAAAAGCAGAGGAATATTATGTTATAATAATTCATGATAATGCAAAAAAAGGCTTTTTTTGTTGTAAATTTTAAGTCCCTGATTTCATGGTGTTTCACACTTTGAAATTTACCTCTTTAACAGAGATAAATTTTATAAAATAAAAGTCATTTTCTTCACAATTTAAGACTAGATTTCTATCCAATCATGAGTTTAGGGTTATGGTAACATAATTTATGTTGACAGTTTCTTGAATTATGTTCTCTTATGTGCCGTACTTATGACTACTGCTCAGGAAATATCAGACACATTTCAAGATTGTTTTTCATTAGTATTAAAACATTTATAGGAGAAATTGCCCGAGTTTCCATCTTTTCTAATACTACTCTAGAGAGCTGTTCTGCAAGCTGTGCCCACATAAGCTATCCTTCAGCAAGTCTTCATTTCAGCATTTCCAAATGCATCAACATTACTCCTGCTCATAATGGCTTTTTTGTTTGTTTTTTAACCGAGGCAGTCAGAAAGCTCCAGCAGAATATGCCCAGAAAGTTGTTGGCAATACAAAGTACAAAATAGCCACATGTTGCAGGACTTGTTCAGCATGCCTGAATTATGGGTTTTGTCACCAAAATGGAAATAGACAATCAACTTCTAGGTATTTGACTCCATAAGAAAATTATTAATAGCTGTCTTCATTATGGACACACTGAAAATTCATGTGAGATGGAAAAAGAAGTGTCAAATAACTATTTGAAACGCAAATAGGTAAGTTGCTTCCTGTGAACATCAAATTTTAACCATTTATCAATGATAAATAACAGAACAGAATTTTCTTAGCTAAATCTGAGAACACCTTAATATTTTTTTCTTCTATTTGCCAGAAACACTGCCCTGTTAAATTTTTCTTTTTGCTCTATAAAATTTCTGTTGTTTTGATTTGATATTGAATTATACTTGATACTAAATTATATTACCGTCCTATGTTTTATGTTACCCCTTTCACTGCAACTGTATTACAAAAATTTTTTTCAACATAAAGCCTAAAACAAAATTCGACATGTTCATTTATATTGAAATTCATCTCTACGTGAAATACACTGATTGAGCACTTATGGTATAAAAGCCATTCTTCTAGTTATGTTATTACTGATGTGGGAGAGCAGGAATATAAGGATGGGCAGGATATAAATTTCACTTTAAATAACAGAAGATCCATTATGGCCCAATGAGTAAATATAAATAGGTAACCAACAATATAATGGAGAATAATCTGAAAACAAAAGACAGCCTAAATCCCACAGAATACATTTGGAACCCTTTTACTAAAAATTTGGTATTTATACTCAATAACATTTCTGTGCCTATTGGCTTCTATTTTTCTTCAATAATGTTTATAGTCTATGCAGGTGAATGAAATAAAGCAATGAATTTAAGATGGTTTACACAGGTTATCTAAAGCCTAAATCCATTCTTAAGAAGAGTTAAGGAAAAAAATCTGTTTTATCATTGGGTGGCTTATAGGCTACTTCCATGAATATAGATATGAATATTATTAAAAAAACATTTTTAATTTTTATTTATTTTTTGAGAGAGAGAAAGAGACAGAATGCAAATAGGGGAGGAGCGGAGAGAGACGGAGACACAGAATCTGAAGCAGGCTCCAGGCTCTGAGCTGTCAGCATGGAGCCCGATGTGGGGCTCAAACTCATTAACCACTAGACCACGACCTAAGCCAAAGTCAGATGCTGAAGACCACTGAGCCGTCCAGGTGCTCCTGACTATTACATTTTTACACAAGTAAACTTTCCTGTGTGGTCTTCCTTGTGCAGCAGTGAGTGCCACCGCAAATTTGTGGACAATTTAAGTTAGGGCAGTGAAGTGTAATTTTTGTTTTTTCTTTTTCAAATTGGCTGTAACATGCTCATGTAATAATCAAAGAGAAGAAAGTTTCCAAAAGACTATGCAATTTGATGCAAGTTGCCAATGGTAGACTGTCATTTCCTGGAACAATTCTTTTCCTTCTCGGTTATTCATTCAAAGGGAATTAATTGTGCCACTGAGATTCCATTCAAATGATGTATCAGGTTACTCAAGTATTCACCAGGCTCATAGACACATACGTACCTTAAACTTTTTAATAAGGATAAGTATATTTATGTAATTCTAGTTCATTTTTTTTAATTTTTTTTAACGTTTATTTATTTTTGAGACAGAGAGAGACAGAGCATGAACAGGGGAGCGGCAGAGAGAAAGGGAGACATAGAATCTGAAACAGGCTGCAGGGTCTGAGCAGTCAGCACAGAGCCCAACGCGGGGCTCGAACTCACAGACCGTGCGATCATGACCTGAGCGGAAGTCGGATGCTTAACCGACCAAGCCACCCAGGCACCACCCCCCCCTTTTTTTTTTAACGAATTCTAGTTCATTTTTAATGAATATTTTAATCATCTGGCTTTACAACTTAAGCAAACAAAAAACAAGGACAGACAACCAATTTGCCAATCGAAAAATCAGAAGAATGAATACATCAAAGTTGTTTTTCTTGGTTCTATTACTTCTTAGAAATACCCTTGTCCATGATTTCTGCATCTACTTTAAAATTAAGATCAGCATCTTATATGTGGCAGCTCAATCAGAGGTGATTCTTCTCCGTGATGCTTTGTTATTTACTACTTAAAATGATTTTTCTTCCCAAAAGCAATAGACTTCAATTTAAAATCCATGCAGATTCTATATTCAAAGGAGATTCATATACTGTAACTACATGTAACAAAATTGTTGAAAAGTCTGTCATGAGGCAACTTGACAGCCCAGAGGCCAAACAATAAATGTTTGTCCAACTGAAATCTTCAGACCCATTCTTCATATTTTCACATTTTCTGTTTTCTTTGTAAAACACAGAGCATGAATAAATAAAACAAATGAATATTTAACATAATCTCATTTCAGTATCCTATTTTGCTTCAGGTTACCCATTCGGATTTTGCATTGGCTTCCTTAATGAGACAAATTACATATATGCCTTTGTCTCCAGGAGGATATCTTCTAACTTCTCCTAAAATCCTGAACTTTTTATTAAATAAAAAGAATTTGGACTGCACAAAAGAATAGGAGTTTTGTGCTCCTTTCCTTGCAAAGAGTATCTGCAGGAGGAGTATTTTTGAGGTCAACTACCAAAGGTTATTGCATCAAATTCTTTACCAAATGGTTATTATGTATAGATTTCAACCTCCATGAAAGCCATTAGAAATGCCTTTTTAAAATTGGTTCCATCAAACTAGTCAACTAGATGTCTGTGGGATGAAAAGACCCAAATAGCATAGATTAAATTCCAAAATCGCTCTTAAGGGAAAAAAAAAAATAAATGTGCTGTCGAAAAAAATAAATGTGCTATGCTATGGAAATAAAAAGAAAATCAACAAGGTTTAATTTTTCCTTTTATGGATTTTACATCCTGGTTGGAGTTTTATTTAGTAAAGGTCTTCGATAGATTTTGGAATCGGGGGGAAATTATATTTATGTGATTCCTACAATTGAGTTCAAAACTTAAAGGTAAATCTTGACCCAAGCACTGAGCTAATTGTTATATTTTCAGTAACATGTCTGAAGGATTTTGCAGAGCACTTTAATTGGTGCATATTTGGTTCTTCAAAGTTTACGTATTTAACTGTTTAGTGATAAACTCAGTAAACTTAAGATTAAAATTATCTTTGATGCAAACTAATTGAGTAATCCTATAAATATGCTAAAAATTTTTCAAAAAATTGTAAAATGGCTTGGTGTATTTTTGGCTTTACTATTTGAAAAATAAGACTTATCTATGTCTATTTTTTGAGTGTAACCTTGGTGATTTGGCCTTGTTTTTAAATGTCTTCATATGTACATTGAATACATATTTCCATTTCCAATAATTCTTCTCAGCTCATATCACTGTTAGCAATACATATGTATATTAAATATATATGTATACTAAATATGCAAGTATAAATGTATATTAAAAGACTTTTGTCTTTTTTCACAATGTGATTGAATAACTTTTGGCTTTTTCCTATAGTATAAAGAACGCAAGCTTTGAGTTAAGTTAGATCTGAGAATAAGTAATAGCTCGACAGCTTTTCTGGACCTGTAACCTTGAACTCAGTTCTAAAATTATACTTAGAGTCATCACTAAAATTACACCTATAGAGAGAATTATAAGTAAATATTATACTCTATGTAAAATGTTTGATATGATGTCTAACCTGGTGAAGGTAGAAAATGCTTGTCTCCTTCCCCTTTACCAAAGAAGGATATTAATATTTTAATGAAAAGTAAGTGTTTTTATTCAGAACACATTCCTAGGTTATTTCTATGTGCATTGCAAAGACATTCGCAATAGTCTAAAACGGTCTCTAGGGCAAATGTATTCTGTTTCTTTAGATATGTGCTCTTGCATTTTTCCATATCCACCCTCCTCAGCCACATTGATGAAGCCTTGTGCAGCACCTACTGGATGAGTGACTGAATGTTCACAAGTAAGCAAAAGACTGGTAGGACCAAGTAAAACCTTACTATCACAATGCATCTCCACGAGCACATTGTTGACTCATATGCACACTGGTTTGTGGAAGAAACAAAAAGCACTGTTTTAGCCAGTTAAAATAATATTAGATGGTATTTTTCAAAATAAATATTTATCAGCTGGCATATTGAATTGAATGGAAATTGGGTTTGAAGTTTTTAAATATATTATTCTTGAATATCCTAGGTGAGTTGTATTATAGAATATCCTTAAAGGAAATGAAGAAAATGCCTATTTCAATATCTATTAGAAAAATACGCAGCTGGGGTAAGACACAGAGCTGTAAGCCTCTGAAATAAAAAACAAGCACTATCAGCCTTTTAAAACAGCTTCAAAAAACAAAATACTAAATGAGATGCTCAGAGAAAAGGTCAACACAGGGTTTGAACTTGCATCCTGATAAAGGACATGTAGGAATATGACCCTGAATTTAAATACTGACAATTCTGAAATGCAGTGGCTTCAGATAAATGAGGAATACTATCTGTATGCCATGATGTCCAAGCATCCTAATGGCTTATTGTGAAACCCCTAATGTATAAGTTACAGATACAATGGCTGGACTAAGACCTTAAGAAATAGAGGCATTAATTTCACCAGTTTGATATTTTTCATCCATGCTCAAATTTTATCTCTTACAACTTAGCCAATTAAATGCAAAAATCAAATACAATAACAAAAAGTAACTCAAAATGGATCATGTATCTAAATGTAAGTGCAACACTAGAAAACTTTTGGAACATAGGAAAAAATCTGGATGATCTTGGGCTTGGCAATGACTTTTTAGATACAACACAAAAGACAGGGAGGTGGAATTCCTTAAAAATGAAAACCTGTGCTCTGTAAAATACACTATCCAAAGAATGAAAAGACAAGCCGTGGATAGGGAGAAATGTTTATAAAAGACCTATGTGATAAAGGACTATTATCCTAAATATACAAAGAACTCTTCAAACTGAATAAGAAAACAAATAACCCAATTAAAAAATGGGCAAAAGACCTGAGTAGAAATCTCACCAAGAAGATACGTGGATGTCAAATAAACACATGAAACGATGTTTCATGTCATTTGTCAACAGAGAAATGCAAACTAAAACAACAGTAAGATAATACTATACACCTGTTAGAATGGCCAAAATCCAAAACACTGACAACATCAAATCCTGGTGAGGATGCAGAAAAACACAAACTCCATTCATTACTGATAGGAATGTTGAATGGTACAGCTACTTTAGAAGATAGTTTGACAACATCTTACAAAATTAAACAATTACCATATGATCCAGCAATTCCATACTTGAGTGTTTACCAAAAGGAATTGAAAATTTAGACCTACAAAGAAACTTGCACATGGATGTTTACAGTAGCTTTATTCATCATTTCCAAAACATGGGAGCAAACCTAAATATGCTTTACTAGGTGAGTGGAACACATCCAAACAATGCAATATTATTTGTCACTAAAAGAAATAAGTTATGAAGCCATTAGAAAAATAGAGGAAACTTAAATGCATATTAGTAAATGAAAGAAGTCATTCTAAAAAGACTGTATACTGTGATTCCAACTATCTGAAATTCTGGAAAAAGCAAAACTATGGAGAAGGTAAAAAGATCATTGATTGTCAGTGGTTAGGAGAGGAGGAGGGATGAATAGGTGAAACACAGAGGATTTTTAGCCAAACTATTCTATATAATACTACAATGGTGGATACATCATTATACATTTATTCAAAGCCACAGAATGTGCAACACTTAAAGTGATCCCAAACGTAAACTATGGATTTTGGATAACGTCAGTTTGCTAATTTGAACTAATACACTTCTCCTGTGCTCTGGTAAAGGATGTTATTGGACAGGGAGAGTGGGGGGGGAACTATATGGGAAATCTCTGTATCTACTGGTTTTGCTGTGAATCTGAAAAACAAAGCATTAAAAAAAAAAAAAACATCTAATGCAAGAAAACGTATTAAACCAATGGTGGGAACATAGTGTTTCTCATGAGTCCATCAGTTTCATACTTAGGCTGAACTGACATTGAGTCATAGCTCCTGTAGCAAGCAGACTGGTTTTATTGAAGTATAATCAAGATAAAGACCCTTGAGTCCATAAATAACAATAATAATATCAGTGTACACACACACACACACACACACACACACACACACACACACACACACAGTCTGGGTTCCAAAAAAGTATGAACAAAGAAAAACTGCTGAAATTTTGATATTCAAATGGTTGCTGACCTATCCATACTTTGGTCTAGCAAAAGTTTTGTATCATGAAACAGGAAACTAATCTTATCAACAGCTACTGTATGAAAGTGAGGAAAACTGGGGGGAAAAAAATAAAAACCTGATAACAGCTTTGGAAATAGTGAATCTATTAAGCAAGGAGGAGGGAGACTGACTAGAGAAGTTGTGGCCTGTTTTTATAACAAGTTCTGACTCACATTGTCAGCCCACTGCTCTTTTAATTACCTGGAGAAAATCCCATTCAACTGTTATATCATTCAGTTGAGAATGTTAGTTATGGGTGCTGATTCACAATTAGGTGAACTCTTTGGTATTGAATCCAGTAACAGCTTGAATATAGTATCTTCTTAGGTTCACTAAATATCAGTGAAAGATAAATATAAACAGGAGAAATTTTCCCTTCTCTCTGCCACAATAATATGGTATGCAACACTAAAACATTAGATATTGTAACAATGGCTTAGAACGGATTATATGATAATCAAAACAGTCTCCTCCAGTGTGCCACTAACCCAGATATGGTAGATACAGTAATTATACATCATTCTTTGTGCTCCCACTTGGAAGACAAGAAAGCATCCATACCTCAGTCCAGATTCATTTATTACCTCACATTTGGATTATGGCTGGTAAAAAATTCCGAAAAGGAGTACACGGGGAAAAATCATTTCTCAGCCAAATGTTAATATTGGTAAAAATATTAAAAATGTATGAAAACAGAGTTATTAAAAAAGACTTGGTGGTCCAATGTTATCATTAAAGTGTAGAAGGCAAAAATATATCTACTTCATCATCATTCCTCCTAAAAGGAAACCACCCAGGTATTGATCCTAGTATAAATAAGACTAAGTCTAAATAAATAAATAAATATAAATAAGTAAGTATAAGTATATATAAGTGAATTCACATGAATTTACATAACTGAATTCACGTAAGTGAGTTCATGTAAGTGAACAAATAAGTCTAAAACAAATAAGTCTAAAACATGCAAATCAGAAAAAGAATCAGGAAAAGACTACTAGAACATGCTACAGAAATCATTTCTATCAGAAAATAATTGAAGTGCATAATTTAAGGCTAGGAACTTTCCTGTAAACCTGGTAGAAAATCCAAGGTTGCATGCCCCTCATGTGGTAGAAGTAGAAAAAGTTTGTCCTTGGTTTGTTGATGAAAGAACTCCATGCAAGGTTATCTGTACCAATGACCCCACGGCACACTACAGCGCCCCAGGTAAAGCTGAATATTTATGGAGACACAGAGGTAAAAACAGCTAGCTAATGATAAAAGGAGAAATAGGAAACAAGATAAATACACCATTGGGTAACACCATCCTAATAAAAGTAGATAATTGTATGTGTGAGTAATAGCTGTGTCAACTTTGTCTAATATTTATTAGAAATGTAAAATGAGAAATATTACAATTTCCTCAACCACCTTTTCTGATAAATGCTTTTAGGAATATAGAAGGCATAGAAGGCAGTAGAAAAACTTTTGTTAAAAGAAATAAAGAAAGCAGGGAATTAATACTAATCAACTCCCTATGGTCCAGTGTATTAACCCTATAATTAGGTTGATGGACTTACAGGGTGAAACATTAAGATTTAAATTTTTGAAAGAAAGATGGCAGTGGAATGAATCTTTGAAAACAATAAAAAGGAACATATAATTCTATACACAAAAAAAGACATCTTTCAAAAATAAAGGACTGAATAAAGACACTTGTAGAAAAATAGTTTGAGAGAATCTGTTGCAGGCAGGTCTGCACTGAAAAAAAAAACACTAAATGGAAGGAATGAAGAATACCACAAAGGGCAAATGGACAGGCAGATATACATACATACTGAACATGAATAATAAATCTAATGTCTAATGGACTTCTAAACATATGCAGAATTAAAATGTATTACTCATCTATAAGGCATTTTATCAAACTTGGAGTAAAATAGAATTTCCTTAGATTCATGGCTTCAGATACTTAATATTTTCAATATGCCAAATCTCTCCAAATTAATCTGTAATGATGCCAAGCAAAATTACAAATAGCATTTGTTTCTATGATAATTGTCAAGATCATTCTAAATCTTTACAGAAATATGAAGGGTCAAGAATACATAAAGCAAAAACAAAGAACAGAGGGGCCAAGATGGCGGAGCAGCATGGAAGTTTGTTGTTGTTGTTGTTTGCCTCTCTCATCCCTGAAATGCAACTAGGTCAACACCAAACCATCTTGCACACCTAGAAAACTGATTTTTGGATTAACAATATGTACAACTTGACCACAGAATTCAGCAGGTATGTGGCACGGAGAGGTGAACTGGAGAAGAGAGAAGCCTTGGAGGGTTGGAAGCTGTTTTTGCTTGTGGAGAGAGGATGTAGAGAGAGGGGAGCGTACAGGAAAAGCACTCCCCGCAAAAGCAGCTGTAGAGAAAAAGAAAGAGCGGAAACGCCTGCAAGGGACTGAACAAAAAAGGGAGAAAGGAGAAAGGAGAGGGTTTAGATACTACTAATGACTCTATAAGCAGGAGAGCACAGAGTCTGAAACTCCACAGCTCAATACCTGGCAGAGCTCTGGTGGGAAGGCCAAATCCCTAGGAGAATACAGCAATGTACTAGGGATCCAAGGGCCATATGGGGAGAGGCGGTTCCTCTTCTGGGGGGGGATGTTTGGTAGAGACTGTGTGGCCTCCCCATAGACAAAGGTCCCAGCAGACTCCAGAGAACAGCCACATTTGCTGGTGTTGGAATAAGGATATTAAGGGTGAAGCCTGGTGCCAGATGTGTGTTGTGATTTACCATAATCCCTGAAACACTACTGCTATACCATCGCACAAACTTTTTCAAGGGTGGGCTGGCACCTGGCCACCGTCTCTGGGCATCTGCAGCAGCATGGTCATGCAAACATTCCTGGGGGTGGGCCAGCACCAGCCATTGCTCAGGGAGACTCTCCCCCAGAGGATATGAGCAGGTCAAAGCTACAGGGCCCTCAAAAGTGAGGGGTTTGGGAACACAGCTCCATCTGAGATAAAACTCAGCTGGGAGGTGCTGCCTGGCAGGCTGACAGGTTGGTCATGGAGGGTGTAGAAGTGGGGAGTGGATGGAAGCCAGAGACAAAAGAGGGGTGCTTGATTGATTACCAGTAAGCAAGAGCACAGATTTCTGACACTAGAGAGTAGGTAGCTGGGTGACTCCATTTTCAGCCCTTCCACATATACATGCCTACATGTGTCATAATAATCAACCTCAGTAAACAAAGCAGCAATGTCTACTGGAGAATGAAGCCACTACACCATGTCTGGTCCAACTGAACCAATTATGCTCTAGAGGAACACCACAAGTTTATCCACCTGCTTAGTTTACGGACTACAAAGTGTTTCATAGTTTGAATTCTAGGGAAAACTGGATGTAATTTCAATCATATTTCCTTCTGTTCACTGGTCCATCCATTCAATTAATTTTCTTTTTTTATTCTTAAATACAGAAAGACAAAAAAATTACTTTTATTTTCCATTTTTATAGAAAAGATTTTTAATTTTTCAAGTATTTTTTTAATTTTTTGTGAATTCTTAAGTTGTATTTTACGTTCATCATTTCATTTTATTCTATTTTATTGTATTCACTTTTTAAATTTTCATTTTTTTTCCTTTTTTTTCTTTTCTTTCCACCTTTATTCTGTTAAGCTTCTTTTTTTAAAATATTTTTTAATGTTTTTTTTTTTTTAATTTTATTTTGGAGAGGGAAAGACAGATGGAGTGCAAGCAGGGGTGGGGCAGAGAGAGAGGGAGACACAGAATCTGAAGCAGGCTCCAGGCTCTGAGCTGTCAGCACAGAGCCCAATGCAGGGCTCAAACTCACAAACCATGAGATCATGACATGAGCCAAAGTCGGATGTTTAACTGACCGAGCCACCAAGGCACCCCATGTTGAAACAACCAGACCAAAACACACCTAGGATCTAGCATCCTTTAATTTTTTGTGTGTTTAATTTTTCAATTTTTGTTTATTGTTTTATTAATTATTTTTCTTCCTTAAAAATGATGAAATGAGGGGCGCCTGGGTGGCGCAGTCGGTTAAGCGTCCGGCTTCAGCCAGGTCACGATCTCGCAGTCCGTGAGTTCGAGCCCCGCGTCGGGCTCTGGGCTGATGGCTCAGAGCCTGGAGCCTGTTTCCGATTCTGTGTCTCCCTCTCTCTCTGCCCCTCCCCCGTTCATGCTCTGTCTCTCTCTGTCCCAAAAATAAATAAACGTTGAAAAAAAAAATTAAAAAAAAAAAAATTATGAAATGAAGGAATTCACCCCAAAAGAAAAAACAGGAATAAATGACAGCCAGGGACTTAAAACAGATACAAGCAAGATGTCTGAATAAGAATTTAGAATCACAATTAGAATACTAGCTGGGGTTGAAAAAAAGCATAGAATCCCTTTCAGTAGAGATAAAAGGAGTAAAATCTAGTCAGGGCAAAATTAAAAATGCTATAACTGAGCTGCAATCTCAAATGGATGCCACAGTGGCAAGGATGGATGAAGCAGAGCAGGCAATCAGTGATAAAGAGGAAAAATTTATGGAGAAAAATGAAGCAGGAAAAAAAAGAGAGAAACTAAGGCAGAAGAGCATGATATAAGAATTAGAGAACACATTAAAAAGGAATAACATCTGAATCATAAGGGGTCCCAGAAGATAAAGAGAGAAAAGGGGTAGAAAGTTTTCGAGAAGTTAGATAGGAAATTAAAAAGTTCATGGAAGCCAATGAAAATGATAACACCACAACCCCAAACCACTGGGATGCAGGAAAGGCAGTATAAGAGGAAAGTATATAGTAATTCAGACCTTCCTAAAGAAGGAAGAAAGATCTCAGATACACAACCTAACCTTACTCCTTAAAGAGCTGGAAAAAGAACAGTGAATAAAACCCAAAACCAGCAGAAGACAGGAAATAATAAAGATTAGAGAAGAAATTAATGCTATGGAAACCAAAAAAAACAAAACAAAACAGTAGAACAGATCAATGAAACCAGAAGGTGGTTCTTTGAAAGAATTAACAAAATTGATAAACCAAGAGCCAATTTGATCAAAAAGAAAAAAGGAAAGGACCCAAATAAATAAAATCAAGAATGAAAGAGGAGAGATCACAACCAACACAGCAGAAATAAAAACAATAATAAGAGAGTATTATGACCAATTATATGCCAATAAAATGGGCAATCTGGAAGAAATGAACAAATTCCTAGAAACATATACACTACCAAAACTGAAACAGAAAGAAATGGAAGATTTGAACAGACCCATAACCAGTAAAGAAATCAAATTAGTAATCAAAAATCTCCCAAAAAACAAGAGTCCAGGGCCAAATGGCTTTCCAGGGGAATTCTACCAATCATTTAAAGAAGAGTTAACACCTATTCTTTTGAAACTGTTCCAAAATAGAAATGGAAGGAAAACTTCTAAACTCATTCTATGAATTCAGCATTACTTTGTTTCAAAAACCAGCCAAATACCCCACTAAAAAGGAGAACTATAGACCAATTTCCCTGATGAACATGGATACAAAAATCCTCAACAAGATATTATCCAACCAGATCCAACAATACGTTAAAAAAATGATTCACCATGACCAAGTGGGATTTATACCTGGGGTGCAGAGCTGATTCATTATCTGCAAAAACAATCGATGTGATGTATCACATCAATGGAAGAAAGGACAAAAACCACATTATCCTCTCAATAGTTGCAGAGAAAGCATTTGACAAAATACAGCATCCTTTCTTGATAAAAAAACCCTCAAGAAAGTAGGGATAGAAGGATCATACCTCAAGATCATAAAAACCATATATGAAAGATCCACCACGAATATCATCCTCAATGGGTAAAAACTGATAGCTTTGCCCCTAAGGTGAGGAACAAGACAGGAATGTCCACTTTCACCACTATTATTCAACATTGTATTGGAAATCTTAGCCTCAGCAATCAGACAACACAAAGGAATAAAAGGCATCCAAATCAGCAAGGAGGAAGTCAAACTTTCTTCTCAGATGACATGATCCTCTATATGGAAAACCCAAAAGATTCCACCAAAAACTTCTAGAACTGATCCATAAGTTCAGCAAAGTCACAGGATAAATGTACAGAAATCAGTTGCATTCCTATACATCAATAATGAAGCAGCAGAAAGAGAAATAAAGGAATTGATCCCATTTACAATTGCACAAAACCCATAAATTACCTAGGAATAAACCTAACCAAAGATGTGAAAAATCTATACACTGAAAACTATAAAAAGCTTATGAAAGAAAATGAAGAAGACACGTGATAAAATGTAAAAGTATTCCATGCTCCTGGATTGGAAGAACAAATATTGTTAAAATGTAAACACTACCCAAAACAATCTACCCTTTCAAAGCAATCCCTATCAAAATAACATCAGCATTCTATACAGAGCTAGAAAAAACAATCCTAAAATTTGTGTGGAACCAGAAAAGACCCCAAATAGCCAAAGCAATCCTGAAGAAGAAAACCAAAGCTGGAGGCATCGCAAACCTGCATCTAGAGATGTACTACAAAGCTGTAATCATCAAGACAGTATGGTACAGGCACAAAAACACACCTATTGATCAGTGGAATAGAATAGAGAACCCAGAAATGGACCCACAAACATATGGCCAACTAATCTGTGGCAAAGCAGGAAAGAATATCCAATGGACTAAAGAGTCTCTTCAGTAAATGGTGCTAGGAAAACTGGACAGCGACATGCAGAAAAATGAACCTGGACCACTTCCTTATACCATGCACAAAAATAAACTCAAAATGGATCAAAGACCTAAAAGTAAGACAGGAAACTATCAAAATCCAAGAGAAGAAAGCAGGCAAAAACCTCTTTGATCTCGGCCACAGCAACTTCTTACCCAACAAGTCTCAGGCGGCAAGGGAAACCAAAGGAAAAATGAACTATTGGGACCTGCCTCTGCCCAGCAAAGGAAACAATCAGCAAAACTAAAAGGTAACCAATGGAATTGGAGAAAATATTTTCACATGACATATTAGACAGTTAGTATCCAAAGATCTGTAAAGAACTTATCCAACTGAACAAAAAACAAATAATCCAGTGAAGAAATGGGCAAAAGACATGAATAGACACTTCTCCAAAGAAGACATCCAGATGGCCAATACATGAAAAAAGGCTCAACATCACTCATCATCAAGGAAATACAAATCAAAACCACAATGAAATACCACCTCACACCCATCAGAATGGGTAACATTAACAACTCAGGCAACAACAGATATTGGCGAGGATACAGAAAAAGAGGATCTCTTTTGCACTGCTGGTGGGAATGCAAACTGGTGCAGTCACTATGGAAAACAGTGTGGAGGTTCCTCAAAAAATTAAAAACAGAACTACCCTATGACCCAGGAATTTCACTACTAGTTATTTATCCAAGGGATACAGGTGTGCCATTTCAAAGGGGCACATGCACTCAATGTTTATAGTAGCACTATCAACAACAGCCAAAGTAATGGAAAGGGCTCCACACACACAGTGGAGTATTACTCGGCAATCAAAAAGAGGGAAATCTTGCCATTTGCAACTACATGGATGGAACTTGAGGTTATTATGCTAAGCGAAATTAGAGAAAAGACGAAATTAGAGAAAGACAAATATCATATGACTTCACTCATATGAAGACTTTAAGACACAAAACAGATGAGCTTAAGGGGGGGAAGCAAAAATAATATAAAAACAAGGAGGGGGACAAAACGTAAGAGACTGTTAAATACAGAGAACAAACAAGATTACTGGAGGGGTTGTGAGGGGGGATAAGGGGCATTAAGGAAGGGTAAGGGGCATTAAGGAAGACACCTGATGGGATGGGTAAGGGGCATTAAGGAAGACACCTGATGGGATGAGCACTGGATGTTATACATAGGGGATGAATCACTGGAATCTACTCCTGAAATCCTTATTGCAGTATATGCTAACTAACTTCATGTAAAATAATAAATAAATAAATAAATAAATAAATAAATAAATAAATAAATAAAATTAAAAAAAAAACAAAGGGAAGAAAAACAAGAGCAAAACTATAAGAATACTACCTATTATAACAACCTATTTAAAAGTTGTATTAGTAAAACAGTATGGGATTAGCACAAGGATAGACACATAGGATAATGAAATAGAAAAAAAGTTTGAAATCAAAGTCAACCAGTTTATAACAAAATAGATACTATAAAACAATGGAAACAATTATCTTTAAAATAAACATTGCTGTTTTAATTATATTTCCATACAGTGAAAAGTTATCTTGACCTTTATCTCATGCTATATACAAACATCAATTCCACACAGATTAAAATCTAATAAATTTTTGAAAGAACAGGAAGATAAAATTTTAGTAAGTTTTAAAATTTACTGAAAACAAAGTAAAAAGTAAAACAACAATGTTAAGAACATGAACAAAAAACCCATCTTTTTGGCCCTTGAATAAGATTTCTAAAACAGGGACTTAATTTAAAGGTAAATAATAGACTAGACAATAGGAAAATTAAAAGTTTTCATTCAATAAAAAATAGGCTCATAAGAATTAAAAGGTATATCATATGATGAGACTAAGTATTTCTAACACATACATAACAAAAGCCTTATGCCCAGAATATATAAAGCATTATAAATCAGTAAGAAAATGACATGGCAATAGAAGAAAAAATGGACAAAATACTTGGACAAGTACAAAAAAGGGTATCTGAATGGCTAATATATTTAAAAAGACACTCAATATAATTATTCAGAGAAATGCAAATTATATCGTAATTTATCACTACAGTAAATCAAAAAAAAGACAGAAAACAGCAAGTTGGGAAGGATATGGCAATCAGAATTCTTTTAGTACTTATGGGAACACAAATTCATGTTTGTGAACACTTTGAAATGCTGGGGATAGAATTTATTGTAGCTGAACATAAGCATATCCTAGGATCTAACAATTGTATTCCTAAACGTACAACCAATGGAAATACATGATACGTTCATGAAAAAGAAATATTAAAGTGTTTGTGGCAGCACTATTCAAAGAACACCAATAAGCTGAAAAATGTCAGAATGGTGAAATAAATTGCAGTCTTTTCTCACAATGAAATTCTATGCAGCAATGAGAATGAAGACTGTAATTATATACAAAAATATGGGTAACTCACAAATGATAAAAGTTAAAGAAGCTATATAGAAGAGAATGTATATTGTTTGATCCAGAGATGATATATATGTGAGTATATGCACATACACACACATACATATACATGTATATATAGAGAAGAAAGTTGTGGGGTTTTTTTGGAATAGTGACCAGAAGTAGACAAAGTAGGATCCTGGAATGCAAGCATTGTTCTGTTTCTTGATCTAGATTTTTGTTTTAATAAGCTCATTTTATGAAAATCTATTATCCTAAGTGACTATAATATGTGTACATAAATAATGTATATTATACTTGAAAATTTTTAAGAATTGCAACCAAAGAGGGGTGCCTGGCTGGCTCAGTAGGTAGAGCATGTGACTCTTGATCTCTGGTTCAGGAGTTCAAACCCCATGTTGAGTATAGGGCTTACTTAAAAATAAATAAAACTATTTTTAAAAATTGCAACCAAAGAAATCCAGGTGAATTGATTAGGTGTTTCAGTAGTAGGCTGGAATGAGAGAGGGCTAAGCAAGGGACCATCAAGGACATCCCATTATAGGGGATGAGTTTCTGTCGCAAGGACTAGACACTGGAGGCAGGACACCAATCAGTCAAAGTGCTGGAAAATGAGGGCAAACAAAGAAGGAGTTGAAGAAGGAAGCCAAGGAAGGACCTCAATCTTAGAGGCATGTGGGAACCTGGACAGGAGGGGAAAGTGAGAGTCAAACACAACAGGGATACTGTTGGTGGGGAATTATCAATTTTGTATATCTGACATTTGTAGATATAATAATCAGTGGCAGTACCAATTACTCCAAACACCTACGGTACAAATACAGGCACAGATGTGTATAATCTTCTTAGCTGAAACCAGTTAAGAGTTCCTGAGGTTTTCTTTGGTACAAGGAGTATGCTCCTTCTGAAACCTTGCTAACAATGGATTCAAGAGAGTCAAACTAGAAAGCAAGGATCAAGAAGGGCATACTAATAAGTTTTCAAACCACATGGGATTCAACCAAGGTCACAAGTCAAGGAAAGTAAGAATGTAGATCAGATGATTAAGAAACCCAGCTAGCCATAGGTCCTGGACAAACAGGAGATCTGGTACTGACCAGAGCTGGCTTTACAGGCTGTTTCCTATTTGTATCCAGAAGACACGCTTAAAGATTTGAGAAAAGAGTAGACAGCCTGTACCGTAGTGTTTCTGTAACATTTGACTTCAGGACCCTTTTACACTCTTGAAAGATATTGAGAATCCCAAACAGCTTTTGTTTATGCACGTCTGTAATTTATGTAATTACTGTATTACTGTATAATAAAACGGAGACCTTTTTAAAAATCCTTGTTTAAAAACAATAAAGCCATTACATTTTAACAAATTATATGCTTCATACAAAGATACCTATACTTTGAAAAGCAACACAAACTTAGAGTGAAGAGGGTCAGTGTTTACATTTTACAGCTCTCCTTAAGGTCTTAGTGGAAATAGCTGAATTTTCCCACCTGCTTCTGCATTCATTCTGTTTCAATACCAAACTATATAGCCTCTGGAAAACTGCACTCTTCGTTCGTCAGAAAATGAGAGTTAAAGAGGCAAATGGTATCTCCGCATTACTGTGAAAATTGTTTTCATATCGTAGACTCACTGAAAGCGTATCAGGGAAGGCCAAGGAGCCCCTGGACAATGCCTTAGGAATCACTGTTTCATTCAATGCCAGTGGATTTCAGAGCTGGGTATGACTGATCCTATAGAAGCAAGTTTCCTGAACCCACATTCAGCTGCCACAGCATGGAGCTTAATATTTTTGAAAGAATACAAAAGTTAACTCTCAAAATAATCTATCAGAGAAAAGCACATTTGTCGACTGGCTGGCTATAAATGGCAGATAAATTTGCCATTGAAATGAGGTAAATTTTTCAAAACAAGGTTCAGCTGTCATCTTTATTGATGCTTCAGAAAATCTTTGGCTAAAATAGAGGAGTATTTATAAGGACATTGATGGGAAATATTTGTAAGAAAAGAAGAATGTAAGAAAATAAAGGTGAGCTTTAAATAGGGATAATGGAAATTTAAGTAAGTACATGGACATATGAGCAGAACATTTTTTGGGTACATTTGATCATAAAGAAATTCTATTTTATTAAGTATATTTTAGGCAAACCATATGTTATAATGTGTCAGAAATGATTTGTGCAAAGTTAGTGGACTTAAGACAGCATGTTTGATCAATAATTTATTCTGGAGGAGTGAGTTAGAGAGGAGGTTGCACATTTATGATTGTGTGACCACAGAGCGGGGCCAAAAAAAAAAAAAAAAAAAAAAGCTGGACTTAAACCAAACTACATGATACCACTTCCATAAGTCTTAAGTTTGATCTTTTATAATCACAGAAAGGACAAGATTTTATAAAGTGATGTATAGGAGTTGCCAGTAAAAAATATTTTAATGGCTTTTGTCATCTGTCAATATTTCAGATAAAATGGTTATTGTAAAAATGAATAGACCAGGTGGCAATGAAACCCTGACTTCTTCTCATTGTTTGTATCTGATGCCATCACCATACAGACAAATCTCTGGAAAGCCCATTCTCCTGATGGGTTTAGCTTTTATTGCTGTCCTTTTGATTGTCGATGCTACCAAGGAAATATTGAGGTGACAAATTAAGTAAAAATGAGAATGAAAGAGGCAAATAATCTCTTTATTAATATTAGTATAAGATCTAACAGAAATAACTACTTGAACTCTGCAGGATTGGGAGAGGGACTTCTCTGGGATAAAATTAGAAATCAGTGTTGTCAGTTTCTTAATAAGCAGAAGTCTGAAAATAGAGAAAATACTGCAGGATTTTTGAAGTTTAATTCTCATAACATTTTAAGATTATAGATTTAGATATTTTCCTTTTAAAGTAGCATGAGTAATGCCACATTGCATTATACACACACACACACACACACAGACCTCATTTATTTGAAAAATAATTAATCTAAAATTAATCTGAGACAACCTTGAAAAAAACAAATCAAGAATTCCTTAACATAAGCTAACCTTATTGGCGACATAAACTATAGAAATTCTGATTTGACATGTTTCAGAATCAGATTCTGAACTTTTATTATCAGATCACCAACTTTTATTATCACCAAAATGAAATGTTTAAAAGTTCAAATGGATATTAAAGATGACATGAGCTCTGCCACGTCCAAGTCAAATCAGAAGACCAACTTCTCATTCAAGTCAAATACCAGCAATTTACTCATTAAAAATATACGTATATATTTCTATTTGGGTGTAGTCAGCACACAATGTTACATTAGTTTAAGGTGTACAACACAGTGATTTGGCAAGTTTATACATTATGCTGCGCTCACCACAAGTGTATCTACCATCTGTCACCATACAACACTATTACAATACCATTGACTATATATCCTATGTTGGTCCTTTTATTCCCATGTATAACTGGAAGCCTGTACCTTCCCACTCACCTTCACCCCTTTTTCCCATGCCCCTTTCACCCTCACTCTAGCAGTCATGTTTGTTCTCTGTATTTATAGGTCTGATTCTGCTTTTTGTTTATTCATTTAAGCATTCCGCACATGAATAAAAGCATATGGCATTGGTCTTTCCCAGTCTGACTTCACTTACCTAATACCTTCTAGGTCCATCCATGCTGTTAGAATTGGCACAAGTTCATCTTTTGTTATGGCTGTGAAATATTTGCGTGTGCATGTGAGTGTGTGTGTGTGTGTGTGTGTGTGTGTGTGTGTGTGTGTGTGATTTATCCCTTCAACTATCAATGGACACTTAGGTTGCTTCCATATCTTGGCTTTTATAAATAATGTTGCAATGAATATATAGTGTACATATGCTTTCCAATTAGAGTGTTTTTCTTTGGGTAAATACCTAGTAGTGGAATTAGTTGGTATATGGTATTTCTATTGTTAATTTTTTCAGGAACCTCCATACTATTTTCCACAGTGGCTCATTTAAATGTATTTTTAAACAAAAGTAACTTTCCTCCTTTGGGTTTTACTTGTCCAATTTGCATTTATTGTTTTTAAGGAAGCCATTACTTTCATTTCAAACTTAGAGTATGGCAATATTATTTTCAAACCGACTTTATACTTTTTACAAAGGAAATCTATTTCCAATACAAACCAAAGCAAATATCATGAAATTATTGTGTTTATGTATACTATATTTGGAGAGAAAATAATGGGCAGGTCCATAATTTACTGTCATGTTCTCACATTATATATAAAACATAAAAAAAAATAAAAGCTATATTTTTATTTGATTAACATAATTAAAAATTATTGTTGAAAATATTTTAATCAGCTTATAAGATTTTAGACATGTGATGTTTAAACCTTTTTGAGGTTTTATTCAGGATGCTGTCTTGCCAATTTGTACCTGGAAGACTTGAGAATAAGATGGAGCTAATTTCATGTATATCATTCTAGAAGGAGATGGTCTTCAAAAAATTGTGGATACCTTCTTAAACATTTAAGCCACATGCTACTGGATTTTAACAAGTGTTATCTACTAACACTATGCTACTACTACTGTGGTAGATCCTGTATTAGAATGTTTTATAATTACTAAATACCTATTTGTTTCTTAGTGTTCAACAAGCCTTGTTAGGGAACATTTTAAGATAACCTACTTGGAGAATATAGCAAGTGACCAGGAAACAATATAAGCTAGAGTCTATTTTGGGACTATTCAACGAAGATGAGTTTAGGAATTCAGAACAGAGAAAATCATAGCAGAGACAAATCAACTGGGTGAGACTTTATGGAGTAAAATGGATACACTCAATGTTGGACAAAAAGCAAAGGCAGCATTTGGCTCATTTGAGGAACAGCTAAACAGTAACAAGTAAACTGGTCAGAATATCTGCGGTTATCCACAGGCAACCTGGTGTTGCTGACACGTATGGGGCACAGAACAATCAAGTAAGAGTACTAAGGGATAAATAACTTAAAACAGGGACAACCAAGGGATGGGGTGTGTTTCAATTACCCACCTGGGAGCAGTTTGAAAGTAGCAAGAGTTTGGTGGCAGTAAATATAATCATAAGCCTGTTGAAGTTTTATCAATGCAATGCTATCAAAGTCTGACTAAGTTGATATTAATAATGTAAAAGAAGAAACACATATGAAGGACTATAAAGGGAGATCCTATTGACAATTTATTGTATATAGGAAGTAAAACTATCTTCCCAACAGTGCAGTTACTTTAGAGTATGCCTATATTATATGAATTATCAATTCCATCTTCCTTTTTTGCTTATTTTTCCAATTTAAGAGCAGGTACATATGTAAGGGACATAGAATACAAATATTAAAGTTTTCCCCCCATTTAATTGTTATTTCTCCCTACTTAGACTATTCATATCAAATTTAAAGGTGTTTGTAAAAAGTATATATACTATAAGAAATATTTAAGTTTAAGGTGTTTATTGTTTCTACAAAAATAATTCCTAAACTATGCCAAACATGATTTGCTCAAATTACTTTATGTAGATTCCTATGTAACAGAAACATTCATGTGACACTTTGAATTTTTCAACAGTTTGCCAGTGAAATGAATACTCGTAATATACTATGTTTAATTCAGTGGGATAAAATTCTTCTGTGTAGAGCAAAACAGACCCTCAGTTGTGGCAAAGACTAAGAAGAAAAGCAAGAAAAAGGCTAGGTTTAATTTTACCAAATAAAATCCTCTATTTAAAATGAAATTCTTGACTTAAATGCTATAACCCATTTCCTGACAACATTCAGAAACAGAGGCTACGATTGATGGACAGAAAACTTTTAAAGAAACAGAACAATGTTTCCAACAGGTAATTGGTTTACTTCAGTAGTAAAAAACTTGACTTTACTAAAATTTCAATTTGCTTTTTAGCCATTGCAATTTTAGGTAATTAATTTTCCAATATGCTTTTGGAAAGCAACTCTTAGGCCAAGAAAGAGAAATAGGTAAAATCATCCTTTAACAAGGATATTGCTTTATTTTGACATGCACATCTGGAATCATCTATCATCCTGTGGAAGAGTCCTTTCTGTTTCTGATTTAGGAGACCAGTTTTATGATCTGAAAAGCCTCAAGCCCAAAGCAATGATTCTGATAAAAAGAGGACTTGAAACTGTAAGGAAAAAAATTACACACACTTCTATTTGAGGGTTATGATTATCGCTATAACCAAAAACAGTTACCCTGAAGCATCAATAAATGTAAGCACTAAGCCATGTGTTCAGGGTCTGAAAGAAATCAACAAGTGTCTAATGATGGCCTTGTATAGACATAGGATTATTATTCTTCCTGTAAGTAGACAGTATGGTTTCTGTATCTATTAATATAAATAACTTCAAAAGGAGATAAATCTGTGGATGTATTGAAAATGGGAACTATCAGACACTTATGTTGAGCACTAAAGGTACATAATAGTGATTTTAAAAAGTCAGCTTGGTTTTTCTGTGGCTCCACAATTTGTTGTATAAATTTCAGCAAGTTACATTACCTGCACTTTTCTTATCTCCAAATAGAGATAACAATAATAATAAAATACAGTATTGTTATAAGGTTTGAATGTGAGCATTTCTTAAGGCTTTCAGAACAGGACTTACTTCCACACACTTAATAATGACAGTGGTCATGATTGAAATTATTCTTCACTAATTAATATACCTGATATAGCCAGCCTTTGTTATCTGGAGTATATAAGATTTCCTGAAGATTCAGACCTGAAACCAGACCTGCCTGAAGTATGAAAATAACTGGGGGGAGGGACTTGATGACAGATGGGAGTAAATTCCACTCTTGCAGTTAGAATTTAGTATATTGGGGCAGCTCAGTGGCTCAGTAGGTTGAGAATTAAGGGTGATGGCTTGATTTAGGCTTGGGTCATGATCCCAGGGTCATCGGATCAAGCCCTGCACTGGGCTCTCCACAGAGCATGGAGCCTGCTTAAGATTCTCTCTGTGTGTGTGCATGTGTGCTCTCGAAAATTAAAAAAAATAAATAAATAAAGTAGTGACACGGGGGTGGCTCAGTTGGTAAGCAAACAACTCTTTATTTCAGCTCAAGTCATGATCTCACAGTTCAAGCCGCATTGCGCTCTGTGCTAACAGCATGGAGACTGCCTGGGATTCTCTCTCTCTCCCTCTCTCTCTGCCCACCCCCCTTGCTATTTCTCTCAAGATAAATAAAACAAACTTAAAAAAATAGCATCTGGTGAGCAAAGTCACAGATGACTAGGGATTTTCTTTGTTTTAAAAGTTTATTTTTGAGAAAGAGAGACAGAGACAGAGACAGAGACAGCAAGCAGGGGAGGAACAGAGAGAGAGGATCTGAAGCGGGCTCTGTGCCCTGACAGCAGAGAGCCCAATGCAGGGCTCAAACTCATGAACCGTGAGATCATGACCTGAGTCAAAGTCAAATGCTTAACTGACTGAGCCACCCAGGCACCCCATGAATAGGGATTTTCTAATTTTACAACATTCATTCAGGGTGTACAGTCTCTAAACAGACAAGTAGAGGAAAGTTAAGAGGGAGTCCATGCAGGTATTGAGCATAGCTGTGACTGGGGTTAAATCCTAAAGCCAGCCAATAAACCTTAAATTCCCTAAAGTCCAAAGTGTCCTTCAAATTCTCACAGCAAGATAGTACTTTGTAAAACTGGGTATCATCTCCCAATATCACAAGCCCCATGCATTTAATCTCTCCTCTTCATTTGAGCACATGATGAAGCAGTTCAATGGAATTTGAGACCAATGTTGCAATGGATATATAAAATTAAAACCTAACTCAGTGTGGTTAAGAATATAAGGAACATACAGAAATTTTAAATCTACCTAGGAAGCAACAAATTCTGATCTTTCACATCTAAGTCATAAGTGTATGATTAAATTGATAACATTTGAAAATTTTCTCTCTAAATACATGCATATGACATGTCTTTTATATTTTTATAATCAAAATTGCAAAGAAAGTTAAAGAATTAAATATTTTTACCTTCATAAGAGGACTTTTAGTTTGTTTGCATAGGTAGAACTATAGCACCCTGGGGTATTCATTTCCATAACCAGCTTAAAATCTATGTTTCTTTACCTGCTTGCTTATACTTCACTTTTTTTATTATTCCTCTTTCCCTTCATATTATGACCTCAGAAATTCTCAGATCTATTTAAATATAACATTCCACTTTTTCCTCAAATTCATCAGAGTATCTAAACATTGCTGGACTAAAATGTATGGCCACGTCGCACATGCTAGCCATGCACACACATAGCTCGGGTCTCCCTTCAGGAGAACTTGCTGCAGTGAGCACAGTTGACTGCACGCCCCCAGTGGCAGCACCAACCACTTCTCTAAGACTCTCATCCAAAGCTGAGCTCCCCCTAGGACACCTCCAGCCAATAGTTAGATTGCTGCCTAATACGGGACCCTCCCAGCAGTCCATTATCGCTGGGGGAACTCACATTGGCCTGGCCAGGACATGCTTAGATCTGCACTGCAGTCTGAAGCTCTTACCCACTTTTCCTGTCTTTCATTTCACAGCCATCAGACCTGCATCACCATCTGAAGATTCTTCTCACCTATGCCTGACTCTCCCCTCTACCTTTCACAGGCATTTCCCCCTAAAATTTCTTGCATGTCTAATACCAACTTGACATCCTCTTCCTGAAGGACCTGAACTGATTCATTAACTTAAATCCTCACCATAAATCTCGGGCAAAATCTGTTCTTCGTTTCAATTACATTGTATTTCCTTAGTCCATTCAGTCACTTGCCCTTCTGGATAACTAGTGTATCCATTTTCTGCTCTCCTCAAATTACCAAAACCTTTCCTTCTACTGCCCCACCTTCCCCGCTCTAGGGCATTCCTTCTTTTCAATATATTTCACTGACAAAATAAAAGAATTTGGAAGCACCTAATCTGCCATTCATCAACCCACATACTTTTTTTTGTCATATACTCTGCTTTCTCTCCTGCTGTTGCTTGTATCAGTATTCCTACCCAAAGTGAATCCCTACAATTATGCACTAGATTTCATCCTATCTCACTTAATCAGGATACTGTGCTCTTTGTGCATTATCAGTTTTTTTTCTCTTGAATAATTTTCATTATAATCAAATATGCTATATTACTACCTATGAAAAGATTCTCTTGACCCCTCCAATTCTTCTCAAACTACCATCTGTACTCACAGGCCATTTTTTCATTTCTCCTATTCTCTCTTGAACCCATACTAACATATCATTAGGATAATATAATTTATATCATTTGCTCTTGGCTGTATCACCAGGAGCATCCATTTTAACAAATTTAGTCAATTCTCAAACTTCATCTAATGCAAACAGTCATCAACATTTGATACTGTGGATCACTTTTTTTTGATATTTATTTTGAGGGGGAGAGGGGGAGAGGGGGAGCTTTAAGCAGGCCCCATACTCAGCACAGAGCCTGACACAGGGCTCCTTCTCCCAACCACAAGATCAAGACCTGAGTGGGTACCAAGAGTTGGACAATGAATCAACTGAGCCACTCAGGTGCCCCATTACTTCCTCCTTCTTGAAAGATGTTCTTCATATTGATTCTGGAAACCACTTGTTCTTGGTTCTTTTACCTCATTAACTACTTTCAGCTTCCTCTTCAGATATCCATTCATCTTCCAGACTTCTAACAATTAAATTACCCCATGACTTTGCCCTCGTAACAGTTTTTTTCCTACGTGTTGTGGTATCTTCCATTCCCATAGCTTTAAATATTATCTTTAACTTGTTGGCTCCTAAAGTTTTCTTTAATTTTTTAAACATTTATTTATATTGGAGAGAGGGAAGGGGCAGAGGGGGAGGAAAAGAAAGAGGGAGACAGAGGATCTGTGATCACAGAGCCGGATACAGGGCTCGAACTCACAAACCATGAGATCATGACTTGAGTAGAAATCAAAAGTCAGCAGCTTAACCCACTGGGCCATCCAGGTGCCCCAACTCCCAAGGTTTTTGTTTGTTTGTTTTCATGTTTATTTTTGAAAGAGAGAGACAGACAGACAGACAGAGCATGAGAGGCAGAGGGACAGAGAGAGAAGGAGACACAGAATCCAAAGCAGGCCCCAGGCTCCGAGCTGTCAGCACAGAGCCCAACATGGGGCTCAAACTCACAGCGTGAGAGATCACGACCTGAGCGGAAGTCGCACACTCAACCCACTGAGCCACCCAGGCTCCCCGTGCCCCCCAAATTCTTATCTTCAGACTTGTATATCCAACTCTGTACTCAGCAGCTTCACTTAGTCATCACATACATATCCCAAACAGAACACAGCCATACGTCAATTCTGGATACCTGCTCCAACCATGCTTCTTTCTCAGTTTTCCTCATTTCAGTTAATATCAACACCTCCCATCCAGTTACTCAGACCACAAATCTTAAAGTACCATCCAAAAGAAGATACTCTTTGTTCTGTCCTGTTCTTAGTGGCCCTGATATCAAAACATACCCAGCCCAAATCTTTTTACCATTTCTACCCATTGTTACTATTCTGGTCCTCACCAACATCTTTTTTTTTTTCTCTCCTGGATTATTTTTAATATACTAATATTCTCTCTGCTTCCACCCTTGCCCATTAAACCTATTCTTTGCTCCGACTTCTTAAATGTCCATAAGATCATATCACTCCTCTTACCAAAATCCCTCCAGATCCCTTCTCATTCAGAAGGGAAAGTAAAGATGTTAACAGGAACTACAAGTCACTAAAATATCAGTTTTCCATTCTTGTCCTGACTCTTTGGGGTCATCTATTAGCTAACTATCTTGTTTACTTGTCCTGTTCTATCACTTCCTGCCTCTGGAACATGGGATTCTGTTTGGAAGGAATTTCTTTCAGTATCTGTGTAATTGATACCCTTATTTCTTTCGCTTCTCTGTTCAAATGTCTCCTACCAGAGAGTCCTTTCTTGAAAACAACATATAAACTAGTTCAAATTCTGCTGTCACTCTCTATCCCCCTTACATTGTTTCCCTAGTATTTAGCCTAAGTTGGCAATCCCTGGACTCTGATTACACATACTCACCACATGCAAGTAGAAGTTCCTTTACAGAAAAACTTTTATACTATTCTGTGCTATATATTTTGAGTTATGTTGATGGTATATAGAACAGTGAATGTTTATTGAAGGAGCAAATGCATAAAATGAATAATGGGATGAGCACAAAGGAGGCAGTAGAGAGATCTAGTTATCAGAACTGAAGTAGAATGCTGAAGGTAAGATAGCCTGGTTAGTGGGATCTGAATAATTATTCTAACCTGGTTATTATAATACACATACATAGATCATTAGAAACTTGATTGAATTCTATATCTGCTTTCCTTCTGGGAGTCTGGGATTTTGGTATGTGCTTGGCAGAGGGTGCCTAGGTGACCAGCTCCCAGTAAAAACCTTGGCCATTTGTCTCTCATCAGCTTCCAGAGAACCCAAACAAAAACAACACAAAAAAACACATTGCATGCATGATGCTGCCTCTTCATAGCTGGGGAGTAGTGAGCTCCGTGTGATACTTCATGAGGGGAAGAGACATTAAGGAAGCCTGCAGAGGATTTATCCACACTCTACTCTCCTCTTTTTCCATTATGATCTAGCTCTAACCTAACTACTTCTAGGTAATATAGCTTTACTCCTAAGATTTAAGTCTCATGAGTCATTTTAGGAAATGTCTTAACATGGGGATGGTATTGGGGACCCCCAAACACAATAAAATGCCTCCCTTTTCATAAAATACTCCACTGTGTCAGATTTTAAGCCACCAACTGTTAAAAAAAAAAAAAAAAAAAAAAAAAAAAAAAAAAAAAAAAAAAAAAAACAATGGTCTCCAAACTCCTGAAAATTTAACAATTGGCTTTCACAAAGCTAACAAGATCTGGCTCCAGTGCACCACAGGACAACCAATAACCAATACAGTGTAAATGCAACCTTAATTCTAGACTTGGTAAAGAAATTCCTGTTCCTTACATTGCTAAGACTGCCAAGAACCTAGTATCATCTTATGCATAAAGGGTGCTGAGAAGAGACACACTGGTATCTTACATCCAAAAAAAGAAAAATCAGTGAATGACACTTTGCAAACTTCCCTTAAATTAGAACCAAATGTTTTGTGTTCTATCTTAATTCTTCAGTTTTATTGACAACCTTCATGAAAATACATTATATATATATATATATATATATATATATATATATATATATATAAATTGTTCAAATGAAAACAAAAAGCATTATGTGTGATAGACAAATGACATCATGGTTGAATTTGCAGTCAACTGCTAAAACTTATTAACAATATGCAAACTGAAGCCACCCACTGAGGATCTTATCAGGAAGGTTAACATAAAAGGTGCAATAAGTACTTATAATTCTGTTGAAAAAGGTGGAGAGTTATACATAAAGTGGGGCTTGTTCTTTTTTTTTTAATTGTAGTTAGCCAACATATAGTGCAATATTGGTTTCAAGAGTAGAATTCAGTGATTCATCACTTACATACAACACTCAGTGCTTATCACAAGTGCCCTCCTTAATACCCGTCACCCATCTGGCCATCCCCCACCCACATCCCTCCATCCACCCTGCTTGTTCTTTACAGTTGAGAGTCTCTTATGGTTTGTTTCCCCTCTCTCCGTGCCCCCCCCTCCTCCTGTATGTTCCTCTGTTTTGTTTCTTAAATTCCATGAGTGAAATCATATAGTATTTGTCTTTCTCTCTTTGACTTATTTCACTTAGCAGAATACCTTCTTGCTCCATCCACATCAGTTGTAAATGGCAAGATTTCATTCTTTCTGATGGCTGATGCTAAATCCACAGTTCCTTTAATCCAATCCAGCACTTGCCATATAATAGCCGCTCAATGAACTTTTATGGAATTAATGAACATCTAACTCAAAAATAAAGGCCACATGGTTAAACTGATTTTACATTACTCCCAGTTTTTCATCCAGTTATTGACAATGACAGTATAAGAAGATAATGTCAGGCCCTAACACATTCATGATAAACAACCATTATTTATATTTTGCAGTGTCACTCTGCTTCTAGCTTTTTGATCTGAGTAAATACAGAACACTTCTTATCTATTACTCATAACCGCTCTGAAAAAACATTTTTCTGAGTGCATTAGATTACTACCCTATTCATTGCAAGTCAAGAGTGTATTAAGATCTTTTATTTACACTGTACTTAGAAGTAGTTTTCACACTGTTAAGATGGGATAATGGGAAGAGTGATGAAATGAAATTTAATAGAAATGATGTAATACATGAGAATTAAGAATTCTGAGGTACAAAATTAAGTGCTTGATTGTCTAAGGAAGCACTGTACTAAAATATTGCAGTGTTCCAAAGATAAATAAAACTTTCCAAAATTTTTAAAGAACAGGTAATAAAATAAGCTTACTGTGAGATTGTTAAAATAGTCATTTTCCTGATTTCTGATATTTCTATGTATATATTTATCAACATCCGTTTAATCTGTTTACTAGTAAAAAATTAAATCAATAGCAATGCAAAGCCTACAGTTTACTAACGATATGCCAGAGGCATCACATTTACAATATGTTACATACATACTTTGGTCATAGAAAAATTCTGCTCTGGCCTTTTTAAAAACAAAGTTTTCAAAGGGGGATGCCAACACAATTGGTAATAGAAGTAATAATCCCAATAGCCCAACACAAGTGTGAGCAACTCTGCAATAGGAAGCAGGCACCAGATTTAATGGTTTTCACCTGAACACCCTTCCCCAGAAAGATTTGACTTCTAATTGGTATAAAGAAAGAGCGTCGCTCCATCTCAGACAACAAGAGAAAGACAAACAGTCTACAAAGTTATACTTTGTTGTTAGATAACCAGATAGCTGAGGTCACAAGGGAAACAAATAGGCTAAAACTTAAGGAAAGGTACCTTCAAGGAAATGTGAGTGGTGATTGTCTGGGGCAGGACAGGAGGAAAACTGGGCTGTCCTACAAGCCATTAAGAAAATCTCAGCTCAGGTTTGTAAATAAATTGGTAAAGTGCAAGTATGAGATAGTTTGAGACTGTAGAACTCCTAAGAGCCACAGACTCCAGGGGTTTTATATTCAGTCGGGGAGTTTTCCCCACAAGGTAAAAAGGACAATTGTGGCAAGGGTGAGAGACTGCACAAGGCCCCGTTTGTGGTGCAAGCCTCTACAAGAAAAGCAGCAGCCACTGCAGGAAAGCAGAGTTCTACCTGGAAACTCTCCTCTACAGGAAAAACAAAACAAACAAACAAAATTCTTGAGCCATTGTTTGGGGTGGGGAGGACCAAATAGCCGCAGATAGGGAAGAAATTAAAAAACAAGACAAAAGCAAAACTTCCTAACCTTGAAAGGAGGGTTAGAGGCTCTTCAGACCCTGGCTATTAGAGGTATCCTACATCTGGCAGGAGTATCTAACAGGATCACAGAGAAAGCCCCATCCCCACGAACCAGGAACACCAAGCCAAACTAAGACAAAACTGAACCAGAACAACAGAGAATGCCCTCCCTGTCCCCACCACCAGTCTCCTGCACCCCCTAGCAAGTTGCTGCTGTCTGTTCCCAGGGTGAGGGCATGGAGAGAGACCCAGTCTGATGTGGAAGCACATAGGGGATGTGTGAATGTAATCACAGAAGAGGAACAGGGAGAAAAATCCTTCTGCCAATGTAACTTGTACCCGATGCATAGGTAACACTAAAGGAATTTGAATTAGAAAAAGAAGGGTAAGGACAGCTACAAGGAAACTCACAACTCAGCTCAATTTTCATGCAAGCCAAGAGACAACTGAATGGCATCTTTCAAGTTCTGAAAGAAAACCTTCAACCCAAGAAATCTGTAACAAGTAAAAATATTTTTCAAAAAGGAAAGCTAAATAACAACTTCTACAGACAAAAACAGAATTTGATACTATTTACTACAACACACTAAAGGAAATCCTTCATATAAAAGAAATAGGAAACAAAACTTACCTGCATCTCTGGTTATCTGTAAAAAGGAAAAACAGGACACTGAAGTAAAAAGGCTGTCTGTGGCCATTAATACAAGGGGATTCACACAGTTAGGTGTCTTTCCTCCTGGAGCTGGACCAGGTTCTTATAGGGAAACGTGGAGGAAAATCCTCTTGTGCTTCTCACAGGGGGAGAGTGGAATCTGTTGAAATACACCAGAGCATTGCATCCTTTAAAATGTCTGCCATCAGGTGAAACTGTTTCACTACAGACTAACCTCCTGGGATTAATCAAAACTTAACTGACCTGAGGGAAGAGAAAACCTGACTCCTGCCCCCACTTCTTCAATATGGAAGAAGGGATATGCCCAACGCCAGTCCGTTCTAGCCACCCTGTCCCAAAGAAGGGAGACAAAAACTGAGAAGCATGTGTGAAGTTCACAGTTCAGTGGTTCAGGGTCACTGAAAGACTGAGATCGGGGTACCTGGGTGGCTCAGTCAGTTAAGCATCTGACTCCTAGTTTTGGCTCAAATCATGATCTCACAATTCATGGGTTCAAGCCCCACGTCTGCACTGACAATATGGAGCCTGCTTGGGATTCTCTCTCTCCCTCTCTCTGCCCCTGGCCTGAACTCTTTCTCTCTCTCTCTCTCTCTCTCTCTCTCTCTCTCTCTCTCCTTTTCACTCAAAACACATAAATAAACTTTAAAAAAATAAAAAAATAAAAAGACTGAGACCTACTTATAAGACTATGGAAAACTTCCCATCCCTTTCCACAAAGGGGCTAATTACAACAGTTCTTTTTACTCAGTACATCATGTTTAGCTATTAAGATAAAATTACAAGACATACCAAAAATCAAACACCAAAGTTTAAAGAGAAATGGCAAGCGTCAGAATGACACTAAGATATGGCATGGATGTGGGAATTATCAGACCAGCAATTTAAAACAATGTGAAGGGGGTGGGGGGGGGGGCGGCGCATGGGTGATTCAGTCAGTTAAGCATCTGACTCCTGTTTTCAGCTCAGGTCATGATCTCATTGTTCATCGTTTCAAGCCCTGAGCCTGGCTCCACACTGACCATGTGGAGCCTGCTTGAGATTCTCTCTCTCTCTCTCTCTCTCTCTCTCTCTCTCTCTCAAAATAAACAAATAAACTTAAAAAAAAATAAGAAAAAATAAAAGAATTTAAGTTGGCTCCAGTGGATAAAGTACAATAAGGAAAAACAGATAGACAAGGTAAGCAAAGAGATGGAAATTCTAACAAAGAACCAAACAGAAATGCTAGAGATAAAGAAAACAAAAGCAAGAGAAATGAAGAATGCCTTTGACAGAATTATTGATAGAGTGGATACAACTGAGGAAAGATTTCCTGAGCTTAAGGGCAACTTAACAGACACCACCAAAACTGAAAAGTATGTGGGTTAGGAATTTCTTTGAGGAAAAGCTTTTCATTATGGATTAAATTTTCTTCAAAGAATAGGATTTATTTAAAAAAAATTATCTTCATTATGATAATTCTGCTAAGTTGTACATCTCTAGGAATTGTCCATTTCATCTAAATTTTTTAATTTATTCATGTAAGCTCACTTTTAACAGTCTTGCCTTCTATTTGCAATGACTGTCAGTCAGTATAACTCTTCTTCAGCATTACTTACACTGATATTTTGTATTTCTGCTATAATGGGTTTATTAGGTTTCATACAGAACCAATTTTTGGCTTTCTTAGTTTTCTCAATTGAATGTTTCCCAGTTCATGAATTTCTTCTTATATATTTATCATCTTCTTTTATTACTTTGCTTATTTTGCTATTGTATCTTTTTCTTTTTAAACAGACATTATTTTTCTAGAATGGCTTTAGGTCCACAGCAAAATCTAACATAAAATACAGAGAGTACCCCACACACTCCCAGCCTCCAGCACTATCAATGCCCTGTACTAGAGTTTGTACATGTGCTACAATTGAACAACCTATATTGGTATGTCATCACCCGAATTCCATAGTTTACTAGGTTAAGTCTTGGTGTTGTGTATTCTACGGCCTTTTATAAATGTATAGTGACATGTATCCACTATGATAGTATCATACAGAATAATTTTACCACCCTGAAAATCCTCTGTGCTTTGCCTATGTATCCCTTCTTCCACCCTTGTCCCTGGAAACCACTAATCTTTTTACCTTCTCCATAGTTTGGCTTTTTCCAGAATGTCAAATAGAATCATGTAGTTTGTGGCCTTTCTAGTTTGCTTCTTTCACCTAGTGATAGATATTTAACGTCCCTCCATGTTTTTTTCTACAATTCGATAGCTCTTCTTTTTAGTGCTAAATCACACTCTTGGACTATATGAATTGACTGGATATATCACAGTTTATTTACCCATTCACTTACTGAGGTTATCTTGGTTGCTTCCAAGTTTTGGCCATGATGAATAAGTTGCTATAAACATCCTTGTACAGGTTTCTGTGTGGACATAAATTTTCAACTCCTTTGAGTAAATACCAAGAAGCACTACTGCTGGATCATATTGAAAGAGTATATTTAGTTTTGTAAGAAACTGCCAAAGTATCTTTCCAAGCTGGCTATGCCATTTGCATTTCCACCAGCGATGAAGAGAGTTCCTTTTCCACATCTTTGCTGGCATTTGGTGTTTTCACTGTTCTGGTTTTTGGCCATTCGGATAGGAATGTAGTGGTATTACACTGTTGTTTTAATTTGCATTTCTCGGGTGATAGATGTATGATGTGCAGCATCTTTTCGTATGCTTATATAGTATCAGTACATCTTTTTCATTGAAGTGTTTGTTAAAGTTTTTGCCTGTTTATTGAGTTATTTTCTTATTGTTGAGTTTAAAGAGCTTCTTGTATATTTTGAGTAATAGCCTTTCAAAAAATGTGTCTTTTGTAAATATTTTCCCCCAGTCAGCAATGAGTCTTTTCATTCCCTCGACAATATATTTCACACACCAGAAATGTTTGATTTTAATGAAGTCCAGCTTATCAATTCTTCTTCCTGGATCTTGTCTTTGGTGTTGTATCTCAAAAGTCATCACCAAACACAGTCAACTAGGCTTTCTCCTATGTCATCTTCTAGTTTTATAATTTTGCCTTTTCATTTAGGTCTGTAATTTTGAGTTAATTTTTATGAAAGTTGTAATATCTATGTCTACATTCCTTTTTTTTTTCTTAATATGGATGTCTAATGATTCCAGAATCTTTTGCTAAAAAGATTTTATTTCTCCATTGTATTGCTTTTGCTCCTTTGTCAAAGATCAGATGACTATATTTATGGAGGTCTGTTTCTGGACTCTCTATTCTGTTTCATTGATCTATTTGTGTATTCCTTTGCTAACACCAGGCTGCCTTAATTACAGTACCTTTATAGTATGTCTTGAAGTTAAAGAGTAGTCCTCCAACTTTGTTCTCTTTCAACACCAAGTTGGCTATTCTGGATTCTCTACCTCTCCGTTTAAACTTTAGAATCAGTTTGTCAATATCTAAAAAAAATAACTTGCTAGGATTTTTATTGGGCTTGCAATAAATTGTAGATTGAGTTGGGAAGAATTGGAATCCTAATATTGAGTCTTCCTATCAATGAACATGGAATACCTCAGGATTTATTTAATTCTTTGATTTCAACACATTTTTAGAAAGTAAATCAAATGATATCAGCCTAAATAAAGCAGAAGCTGTGTAAGCACAGTGGAAAATCAGATTGAATAATATAAAATAGGGGCAAGCTTTGGAGAACTCAAATATCAAGCAAATGAGTTGGGAATTTGGACCTGACATAGGCTTCCTCAGCCCTAGACCTCTTATTTTCTAAAGTTAACTTAGTGCCAAGTGTTATATACCTGTAGTTTTCTGTTACTTATAAATTTCCAAAAAGCTGTTTCATTGGGTACACATTATAAGGAACACATTTTTTTTTTCTCTGAACTTGGTCCATACCCTGCAATCAAGAGCTACTCCTTAAAGCCTGAGCAATTTTGTTTTCATTCCCTGTCTTTTAAGAACCTAGCATTTTCCACACAGTAGTTACACAACAAGTATCTCCTAAAATTAAATATAAATCTATCCAGAAAAGAGCTGTTTATGAGCATGCTATGTGGTTTATCATGTTCCAGACTTAGCAGAGCTATTGTCAGTACTAATAGCAACTGCACTTTCCTCATTTGTTCCTTGTGTATTTGCCTTCGTTGAAAGTTATGTAGGGTTGAAATTCAATGATGTATCTTCAGCCTTCCCTGTGTCAACATAAGTAGGAGATTGGAAGAAATCCAATTGGCTTAATCACACTTGATACTAAAACACAGAACATCCTATGCTTAGAATGTCAAATTACAGGTCAAAGATGAAATCATTTGCCGGTATGAAAAATAAGAAACATTTAAACTCTGAGCAATTTCTCAAAGAGGCTCAGAATTGTCCTACTTAACGTGGTGTCTCAGCCACAGTGCAGCAAGCTTCATTTGGCAGGTATGGAAATAGGACATTATTAAAATGGTATCTGTTTGATTCAATGGTATAGTAGGTAATAATACCTCACCTTTTTGATTTCACTTTACCACTAACCTAACCACATAAATGTAACTGAGGAAAGAGTTCTAAAGCTCTCCTTAGACTCTAGCAGCTGCAATGTAAAGCCAATAGATGATGCACAACTAAACTTTTATATCAAAATAAGCCTTGTAGAAAAGGGTATATTGGAACACAGGCTCAAGCCATACTTCACAAAAGAATTGCTTCATCCTAGTTCCAAAATGGGAAACCCTTCACTATTAGAAGGAAAACAAAAACAAAAACACCTCTCTATAGCAGTAGAAATCTTCTTCTAGACCTCTGTTTTTTTTTCAACAGCTTGTGGTTTCAGAATTGAGGATATTGAGGAATTTACCCTGACACACACATACACACGTAAAGGGACTGAGGTGACTTGTAAAATAAAAAAATGAACAAATGTTAAATGTAAATTAAAATGTTATAATTAGTGCAGGGAAGAGGGTATGGTTATGGTATTCACAGAACTTTTCCCTGTATTAAAGTTAAGCCTTACTTTTGACTCTAAATACCTAGGCACCTAAGCTAAAAGGGATTAATCTTCCATTACATGAGTTGTGGGGAATTTGAAAATACACAAACAGCTTCTCCATGGAGGCAAATTTCTCCTGGCATATCAATCTGGAAGGCTTTTTCTGTTTTTGTTTTGGGTTTTTTTGTGTGTGTAAAATAAGGAGTTATGTGGGTAACAAGAAATGATATCTTGGATATTGTCCTCACCAATGTCCCTACAGTAAATTTAGTAGTGAGTATTTTTTTTTAAGTTTGTTTATTTTGAGAGACAGAAATAGCACAAGTGGGGGAGGTGCAGACAGAGAAGAGAGAGAAGAAAGAATCCTAAGCAAGCTTTATGCTGCCAGCACAGAGCCGGATGCAGGGCCTGAACCCACGCAGCCATGAGATCATAACTTGAGCCAAAACCAGTCAGACACTTAACCTAACTGAGCCAGCCAGGCGCCCCTTTGTAGTGAATTTTAATGCCAGGTCATCAAGCAAAATTACAAGCCATATTTCACAATAATGACAATAATTTAATAGCCAAGACATTCAAAATCATTGACTTTATTTAATCTTCAGATTTTCTTTTTCACCGGGAAAAAAAAAATTTAGTTTTTAAGAGTGAGCCAGCTGCCAAGCCCCCTAACAAGTGAGTGATTAAACCAGAAACAGAAGGCGAACAGTCTGACACCAATAAGCCATGTTTTTATATGCAACACTGTCTTTGTCTCACCAAAGAGAATTCCGTAAAGTGTAAAGAGAAAAGGGTCCAGAGAATTCCAGTACTGCAGTTCCAGTCTTCTGCAGTTTTGGCCTCATCTATTAACAAAACTAGAATATTTAAAATATTGCAATGGGTAAATTAAATGTCTTTCAAACGGTGCTCTACACACCTTTGGCCTCTCAGTTTATTGACCTTTTATCTCCTCAGTCTTTCACTTCTATGATCACACCGTCCATCTTGAGATCACAAGGAAACGAACATCCCATCAATTCTTGTTATCAAAAATACACCTTAAAATAGCATTCCAGGGGCGCCTGGGTGGCTCAGTCAGGTTAAGCCTTTTGCTTAAGTCATGATCTCGCATTTCGAGCCCCACCTCTTGCTCTGTGCTGACAGCTCAGAGCCTGGAGCCTGCTTCGGATTCTGTGTCTCCCTTTCCCTGCCCCACCCCTGCTTGCACTCTGTCCCTCTCCATCGCTCAAAAATGAATAAACGTTAAAAAAATTAAAAATAAGTAAATAAATACAATAACATTCCATACTTTTCTCCCCTGTTCAAATAGCTTCACAATCTTTGTACTTGTCAATGTTGTAAATATATGGAAACTAGCACTTTCTAACCACCCATCAATTCCTTCTGTTCTTTTTTTAAGTTTATTTATTTTGAGAGAGAGAGAGAGAGACAGTGGAGGAGGGGCAGAGAGAGAGGGAGAGAGGGAGAATCTCACGCAGGCTCCATGCTATCAGCACAGAACCCGATGCCGGGCTCAAACTCATGAACTGTGAAACCATGCCCTGAGCTGATGTCAAGAGTGGGACGCTTAACAACTGAGCCACCCAGGTGCCCCTCAATGCCATCTGTTCTTATCCAACCTAAAATTCATTGTCCATCCTGATAATTCCTTTCTAGGACATGCCCGCATTTTTCTTCTCTCCATCTAGCACTACTTTCTGATAAACCCCAAATCTTCATGGAACCTGCAGGCCAAATGTTCTCTTTTGTTTTGTGGCTTAAAACAATGTGAAAATTATTTGATTTTCATACAACAATCAGTACAGTTCTTCATAATAGGGTTGCTTTCTTTTGTGTGGCCTCCTCTGACGAACTTACACAAGGATGCCAAGGAATTTCCTCTTGTGATGCTGTTACCTTCAGCATATGGTCTCCACGGGGGCCACAGAAGAGAAAGAAGAGAGAAAAGAAGGAAAAACAACAAAAAAAGTTGGTGTTATGCCTAAAAACTACCCCACCTTTCTAAACTTCCACATGCACACACACACACAGAGAATTCTAGTTTCCATTTAAATGGCACCTATTCAGAAAAGTCTTCTGGGCTTTCATATCAGAGATAATGGACCTGCCCATCTGTTACCATTTTTCTTCATTCAGAAAAGGGTCCTTAAAGACAGAAGGCAATGCATGAGGAGAAAAGAAAAAAAAGGGAAAAATATCATTATATGGAAAGCAAGAGAAGTTCTCTAAGAAAAAAATTGGGGTGTCTGGGTGGCTCAGCCCTTTAAGTGGCCTACTCTTGATTTAGACTCAAGTCATGGTCTCCCAGTGGTGAGTTCAAGCCCCACATCCAGCTGTGCTCACAGCTTGGAGCCTACTTTGGATCCTCTCTTTCTCTCTGCCCCTCCCCTGCTCACACTTGCTTTCTCTCTCTCTCTCAAAAATAAATAAACATTAAAAAAAGAAAAAGAAAAATAGAACGAAAGAAAAAACTAAACTATGTAAAGTATACCAAAAAGGCTGAGGAAAACAAAACCCTCCCATGTGCCACCCACCCTGTGCTGCAAGGCCTAAAAGGTCTTTTCTTATACCCTTTAGTGGCTAAAGTGCTGGGTACAATTTAGTGTTTGCCATTGAGATGTATGCAAGATTTGAAAGGCAGGAACGGAAGTAGAAGTCATCTCTCTACAGTTCTTAAACAGGTTCTAAAATGCATGAGCGTTTGTAAAGCTTCCTGTTCTGGTATCTAGTTACCAGTGTCATGAACAAAAGGTAATTGTGCAGGTAGCAACGTTGCTAACAGCAGCAGCTGGATTGCAACTTCTGGATTGCAGCTAAAATAATTTAGCCTTTAAATCAAGGTTTAGTGATTCTTTTTTAACTGTCCTTTAACTGAACACTTCTGGTGATATTTGGCCACCAAATTACCTGAATTAAATCCCTCTCTGTTTAAAATACCTAGAACTTTGCCTGAGAGAGTATTAGATAACTGGAGAAGTTGCAGGAAAATGACTCACAGAATTGGTTTATTTGACTTGGTTGTTTTGAAATTCGGGAAATGGGGCACTATCCACAGATGTGTGCCTAAATAGTTGCATAAATTATTATTCTGTAAATCCCTGGAATAGAATGCTCATTGAAGGCCATCTCTAGGGGCGCCTGGATGGCTCAGTCGGTTAAGCATCCAACTCTTGATTTGGGCTCAGGTCATGATCTCGCAGTTTGCGAGTTTGAGTATCAGGCTCTGTGCTGACAGCTTGTTTGGGATTCTCTCTTCTCCCCCACACCCTGCCCCCTCTCTGTCCCTTCCATGCTTGTGCTCTCTCTACCTCTCTCAAGATAAATAAATAAGCCTGAAAAATAAATTAAAAGTTAAAAAAAGAAGGCCACCTCTTGCAGACCAGCTGGCTGCTGGGACATATTGTTATGATGAGGCTGAGTAATACAAAATGTGGAGAGGGGTGGCTATTCTGATAGCATTGGAGATTTTTAATTAAAAAAAAGGTAAGTTCAAAGTTTTAAATTCTTAGCTTAAGTAATAAGAAAGAAAGCAAGTTCCCATGTTTATCCTAAAAGAATCTCATCATAGCTCTTGAAGATACAGGTCAAGCTGCTGAAACTGAAAAGCAGAGCAGAAACTTCTCTTACAGGTTGCTTAAACTGTAACATAAATGGATTTATCAGCCCTGCCAGATCTCACAAAATTTAAGGGATTGACTAGGACTCCCAAAAGTGGAATGGGGCATTTGGATGAATTATGATGAATATAAGGACTTTAACCCACAAATCACAAAAAGTCTCTTTAAGAGCAGGAAAAGTGCTTTGGCTGTCTAGTGACAGAAGTTCTGCCTACCCTGATGATTTGCAGTGACCTCACCTGATAGCAATTGTCCTCATCCTCCACTGCTGTCATCCCACATTCCCTCCAGGATTGTATGTGGATTAAGATCCCAGAACCCCCAAAGTAGCAGGTGTAAACTCTGAGCTGAGAAAAAATAGTTAATGCCCTAAGAATTATTTGGTATTGCTGATTTACATAGATAGAGACCTAGGTTTTACATAAAGTGATGGATTCAGTGGGTTTCATTCACTGAGACAATATGAATATTAAAAAACTAAAACTCTTATCCAAATACTGGTTCATAAACAATTCATCGGTGGCTTTTATTGTAACAAATGTATCATCTTGATAATTAAAAGTTTCTAAACATATGCTAAACTCTATAAGGAAAGATTCTAGGGGAAGATCATATATATTATCTAAAACAGTCATTTTAAATGAAATATCCTAAATACCACAAACTAGAGGAGTCCTCATTTCTGACATTGTTGATATCAATAGTGAATCACTTAAATACTAACAACAAAATGAACAAATAACAAATCATTGAAGGGCATAACCATACACACTTATACAAAAAGAATGCTACAATAATTCAAAAAACACATCATATGCAATTGTTCTCTAAATTTTGAGGGTATAGTTGATTTTGAGAATGCTATGTGATACTGGCAGTAGGCCAAATGTACAAAAGGTGCATGTGGTTATTTAAATAGAGTTTTGGGTGGTTCACAAAATCCCTGCATTCCATAACTAGGAATCCCCATGATAATACACCTCTTGGGGTAAGAATCCCTGTAAAAAGAGTCTGAATTATTTCCTTGGATTAAGAAGTCAGGTTATCAGAGGCCAGAGTATCTATCTATCTGTACTAATTAATTTTACAAGTCCCTCCAATAGATTTTCCATTATAGCATTTTACATATATATATATTACATTTTACATATGTATCTATATATGTAATGTATAGATGGACTTAGAATACATGTGCACACAGACTCAGTGATATTTAATATAAGTTTAGAGATATCATTAACTATGATGTCCCATTTTGGAGGTCATGAGGGAATTTCCTATCAGATTTCAATATTAAGCAAAGCTGTGCAATTAAAGATTAACCTTACTTTTAATGCTTTTAATCCAATGAACAAAAATCTTATATATTTTCTTTTGCTGTGGCAACTAAACATAGTAATTCTGACAGTCATTCTAAAATCTATCTTCAGCAAGTACACAAAATGGTCTGCATTTACATGGCTTTATTATTTTTCCATCTCCATCTTATTCTAATCTAAAATTTTGTTTTATCTTTTATTACATACACTTTGCAAGAGAATTTAAACACTTGGTAAAACAAGATAAGGAATAACTTTATAAGTAAATCTCATAATTATGTACTATGTTGCAAATCACAGAAAAATACTTTAAAAAATCTTTACCCTGGATATCTTCTTAGAGGTACATTCCAGAGTGCAAGATTAAATATAGAATGTTTGTCATGGCCTATTTATTTGAAATACAAATTAAGGATCATAAGCATTTTATCAACAGCATTTTTTCATAATATTCAATCTGAAGGAGCAAATTAAATCAAATTGATATTCTTTGCTGCATTACATAAATGATAAGAGACTAGGTCTCCCATTTGATGTTTAGCCAAAATAGGATAGCATAGCCAAATCTGTTCTGTACCTTGACCTCTGTCACTGGTCAAAAATAAAACACCTTTATAGATGTCATAAATGCTTCCAGTACCATTATTTAAAAAAAAATTAGCTACAGCCCCTTCTGACACTCACCCTCACCTCACTCACACAGCTTATTTCTGGCAGTGACTACAAATTATGAGAACACTACTGCAAGGCTCTCAGCTTTTATTACAGTTTTCCTTTATTTTGTTACTTCTATCTTAGGAAATGTGTTGGTTCTAAGTTTCATATTTACAGTAAGATTCTGAACTTTATATGTAGTGGTAGCTAAAATTTTAGTGTGAAATTATGTCCAAATACCAATGCAGCCTAAATTCTTCAATTTATGTTAGGTAAATCATGTCTTCTCAACTTAAGATGATTCTAAATCTTTCCTTCTTGTTTTCATCATTTCACCTATATATTCACACATTCATACTTTTATTTGTACATTCATTCTTTTATTCAATAAAATAAAATACACAGCTTGAAAGATCTTGAAAGATTCTTGACCACCGAGTAAGGGAGACTGACAGTCCAGGAATCAAGTGTTGGCCCTATTGCATGGTAAGCAGTATTATGGATCATCAGTCATCTTTGAACTTAGGTTAATATTAGTTCTGAAAGTATAATCATTTCATCTTGGATTATATCCAGTGCTTCTCTTCCTTTGGTGGATAATATTCACTTGTTCTAAAGAGTTTCATATAACCTATTTTCAGTCATTGATTGTATTCATTGTCAACTCCCATCAGTGTTGATTTACTGAAGATTCTATACATCAGTTCATAACTAGTCTGATATATTACAGTGTCATAAATGTTGTCTTTTTAAGTAATTCAATGTTAGCTTTTTCGCAACTGCATTTCTTTAAAAAAATTTTCTCGTGTATACCTACCTATGTAGAATCTTTTCACAATTACCAAACATGTAAAGTTTCAACATGATCTATACATTTCTCTTCCATTTCTCCTCAATAATAAATTAGATTTGGCTTCATGAAAATAAAAACAACTTTCATTTAAAAATATAAGTTCTAATATATTAATATTTAATATATTAATATCTTAATGAATATATTAATATAATTGCTGTTTGAATTTTCTCATGGGGTGCTTTAGAAATATATTTTTTCTCTTTATAAGATATGCTTATTAAGCTTACTTTACTTGCTAAGTTTACCCATTTCCAAATTAGAACTGCAAATGCCATGATCAAGAGCAAACTTAGTAGAAAATAAACTAGGTGGCAATATTTTACCCTTTAAAAACAAACAAACTTCCTGTATTTAATTACACATCTGGTAACCTGTGACTATAATCAACCTCTAATACATTTGGTGGCCAATACTATCCCCACCCTCTTCCTCAGGTTAAGTATATTATTCAAATAAGTATATTATTCAAAAGTATATTATTCTGCATTGTACCATGTGATGGTGGTTACTCATCAGAAATCATGGCAGCTGGAGCCACCACAGTAATAGAAGGTTTAAATAGACCAATCTTAGTTTAGTATTTTGGAATATTTTAATTTTTTTTTTTTGAAGCCAGTAACACCCTGAGGCCTGAAAGCCACTTATGAATAGCACCAACAACCTTCGGACTAGGCTTTTACAGACCACAGGAATTCCTCCTTTTATTTCCAAAACCCACCCCAATTTTAGCCCACCATGCCTATCCACAGAAAAATTGCATGAACAGAGAATATTATACTGTAGAGGGGTTTTGCTTGTTTGTTTACTGTTTTGAAACTCATGTACAGAATTGAGTTCATCATTCTCATCCAATAATTGAGCTGGATAATGATCATGTGCTTTTCTTTTATTAAATAATTTTTTGTTCCCTTTCAAGCCACTACTCTCACAAAAGCACTTTTTAGTATTCTGTTAAGATAAATTGTATATTGCCTGATCCTTGTAGCCTTCATTAATGTTTCTACTTCCCCGTTAAAACACATATTGATAGGGTGCCTGGGTGGCTCGGTCGGTTGAGCTTCTGATTCTTCATTTCAGCACAAGTCATGATCTCACCGTTCGTGAATTTGAACCCCATGTCAGGCTCTGTGCTGACAACGCAGGGCCTGCTTGGGATTCTGTCTCCCTCTCTCTCTCTTCTCCTCCCCCACTCGCATGCACCTGTGTTTCTCTCTCTCTCTCTCTCTCTCTCTCTCTCTCTCTCTCATATAAATAAATGCTTAAAAAAAGCACTTTTTAGCGTAGGTAATATAGGTTCCTCTATATTACATATGCTATATTACATATATCTATCTTTCAAGCATGTTTTTGCATACTGTTATATGCTTGAAACCATATTGTAGTAGTGCAGGTGAGTGTTTATTTAAACTGTGTTGTGCTTCTAATACCATTCTATTTTTCCCCCTATTTTTATGTGGTGATAGTCAATGCATCCCCTCCTTTTCTTGCTATCACTCCAGTGTGGATATGAACATCTCACCATATGTATACATTTTTGAAAGAATATACCCTGAAATGAGAATGCTGGATCACAGGCAAATTAATATCATTAGCTAAATCAAATTTCACCACAATATTTATACCTCCAACCATCATGCATTTAGGCTCCCATTTTGCCATATCCCCAGTGGGCTTAGATATGTGACTTTCTAATTTGTGCCATTCTAGAGAATGCAAAGTGTTCTTTAACTTGTATTTTCCTGATGAATAATAAGAATAAACATCTATCTCTTCAAATGCTTCCTGGTCTTCCTGATTTCCAAGGTTCTGAATTACTGTTGATTTTCTAAGTTTTCTCTTCACTCTAATAACTTACTGCTAAAAATGTTCCTTAAATATTCTTGATAACTATACATCTCATACCTTATTTTGATATTGCATATACCCTCTCCTGATACCCTTCCGTATACTTCTCTATGGTGGCTTTTGTTAAACAGAAATTTTTAAATTTCAATGCGATCAAAGTTTCCATTTTTTAATAGGGTCAGATTACAATCAAGAAGTCTGAGAGAACTCAGTGTTAAGCCTCATTTCAGAAGCATAAATGGTCTTTGCTTTAAAAACCATCCTTGGCTTATCCTTGTGTCTCCTCTTATGTTCAGCATCAGTAGATCAGATTAATTCCAAATTATGAAATTTCTATTCATCCACTTGAAGAAAGTGAATATTAATCTAGATAAACATATGAATTATCTTATGGCATTATGAACAGAAACAGGTTTGGATGGTTGTATGTATTCTAGATGCAGAGCAACAGGGTTCTAACATAGTACAGTAGGCTGAAAAACAAAGAGGAAATTTTACTGGGCTTACAACCCCTGTTTTAGAAGCAGGGTGTCCCTTGGGGTGCCTGGGTGGCTCAGTTGGTTATGCATCTGACATTGGCTCAGGTCATGATCTCAAGGTTTGTGAATTTGAGCCCCGCGTCGGGCTCGGTGCTGACAGCTCAGAGCCTGGAGCCTGCTTAGGATTCTGTGTCTACTTCTCTCCCTGCCCCTCTCTTGCTAGCACTTTGTCTCTGTCTCTGTCTCTCTCTCTCAAAAATAGACAAAAAAAAGAATTTTTTTAATTAGAAATAGGATGTTCCGGATTATCTCTTTAAATTTCAATATATCGTGTGTGTGGGGGTGGGGTAGGGTGGTGGTTGCTGTTCTTTGTCTTTACTTTTTTTTTTTAAACCTATGAAAGTTATAACAAATACATTTTATACTTTGGGCAAAATTAAGGAGATGTTTTCTTTATATTCTGAGCCATAAAAAATTTTTTTTTTAGTTTTCAAAACTTGAAAATTTTATTTTAGGGGAAAATAATTTTAAAATAGATTAGATACTTCTTTGTCTTAAAGAGCATAGCAAATGACTTCTTTTCTTTAATGTATTTCAGGGTTGTCTCTATGAACCCCACATAATTTTACTTGGCTGCCATAGTATGTTGCCTGAAGAGATTACTGACAGGTTCCTTGAACCTACAATAAATAACTACAAATTTCTGCTTTTTAAGTTAATATACAAAATAATTATATTTTTTCTGCCTCTTCTTACTGCCACTGGGAGCAATCATTTCTTGCTGCCTTAGTTTCCTCATCTATAAAATAAAGATGATAATAAAACTACTTCATAATGGGTCTGTGATGAATAAATCAATTTATATGTGAAACATTTATAGTGTTTGGCCCATAGTAAGCACTATGTATGTATCAGCTATAAGCTATATATTTTTTATTTTTAATGATATTATAATTCTTGTTGTGTTTAGCCTCTATATATCAATATCCCCCTTTTTGAAAATTTTAATTGTAGTACTGTTGAAATACAATATTATGTTAATTTCAGGTATACAACATAGTGATTTCATATTTATGTACATTATGACATGCTCACCATAATGAAGTAGTTATTGTCACTGTACAATATTACTATAATCTTATTGATTATTCTTTATGCTGTATTTTTAATCTCCATGATTTATTTATTCCATAAATGGAAATTTGCACCTCTTAATTGTATAATTCACCTCCCATCCCTTCCCCTCTGGCAACCACCAGTTTGTTCTCTGTATTTATTTTTTTCTGTTTTCTTTCTTTTTTTAATTTATTTTTAGATTCTACATGTAAGTGAAATTATATGGTATTTGTCTTTCTCTGTCTGATTTATTTCACTTAGCATAATACCCTCTAGGTCCATCCATGTTGTCACGAACAGCAAGATTTCATTTCTTTTTATGGGTAATTGTTCATTGTGTATATATACCATATCTTTATTCATTCACTTGGGTTGTTTCCATATCTTCACTATTGTAAATAATATAAAGGTGCATATATCATTTTAAATTAGTGTCTTTCATTTTCTTTGGGTAAATACCCAGAAATGGAATTACTAGTTTGTATAGCATACGATTTTTTTAATTGAAGCATAGTTGACATACAATGTTACATTAGTTTCAGGTGTACAATGATTTGACAAAGTCTATATATTATGCAATGCTCACCACAACTGTAGCTACATTCTGTCACCAGTCAACGCCATTACAGTAACATTGACTATATTTCCTATTCTGTACCCTTCATGTCCAGGACTCATTCATCCCATAACTGGAAGACTGTATCTTCCACTCTTCCTCACCCATTTTGCTCATTTCCCCACCTCCTCCCCTCTGGTAACTAACAGCTTGTTCTTTGTATTTATGAGTCTGTTTCTGCTTGGCATTTCTCTTATTAATTTTTTGAGGAAATTCCACAGTATTTTCCATAATTGCTGTACCAATTTAATTTTCCACCAATAATGCACAAGAGTTCCTTCCTTTTTCTCCACAGTCTCATCGACACTTGTTATCTTTGTCTTTTTGATACTAGCCATTCTCACTGATGTGAAGTGATATCTCATTATGGTTTTGATTGCCTTTCCCTGGTGATTAGTGGTGAGTATCTTTTCATGTGTCTGCTGACCATGTGTAGGTCTTTGGAAAAACATCTATTCAGGTTATCTACCCATTTTTAATTGGATTATTTGAGGGTATTTTTGTTGTTGAATTGTATGAGTTCTTTATATATTTTGGATATTAACCCCTTATAGGTTCCATCATTTGCAAATATCTTCTCCCGTTCAGTAGGTTGCCTTTTCATTTTGTTGGGATTTCCCTTCACTGTGCAAAACCTTTTTAGTTTGATGCAGTTCCAATTGTTTATTTAGCAATATCCCCTGTAATCAAATTTTCCAAGGACTAGTAAAATGGCCAATATCGTTAGCATTGTGTGTGAAATTTTACCAAATTACCTCTAAATGATTATGTAGACTCTGTAACAGTGAGATGTCAGGCAGGATGTATATACATAATGTGTGTAAATGTATGTGTGTATGTGTATGCCTTCATCCTATTAAAAGGTAACTCTTATTATTATCTTTGTTTTATCAATAAAGAAATTAAGGCAGAGGGAAGTAGTTGCTCATAGTCTGACCGTGAAAGGAAATGTAGAAAAACTATAGTTATCACGTATATGAACTCAAAAAGTAATGCTGTGCTGTCATTTATACCCCCTCACACACCCACAAGCACATCCCATACTCCCTCACCTAGCCACATGCACACCCCCAAAGATACCAAGGAATTTCAGCTCCAATAGCTTTCATCTCACTTATCCAATATATTCCACCACCCAAATATTTGATTACCCATTTATGACATAATAAATTCTAAACATTCCCTGTCTTATCTATTACAGGTAATGGTTATAAAATATAATGTTCTGAAATCATTAAGTTCTCCTGTTGCCATTACATTGCCATTATAGTGATGCCCTTTTGGAAAGAGAACCTATCAAAAGCATGGAATTCAGGGAGCTATTCAATGCAGTCTTAAGATAGTACCATCAAACTGTATAATAAAACCATAAAATCTGCAATGAACCAGTATTTAATAAAGTTTTCACTCTGATCTTATTAGCAAACTTGTTTGAGTCCTGAGAACCTGGAGTGATAGAAGGACATTCTGAGGGCACTTAATAAAAGAGAATTTGGAAGTCACAGTTCATACTTTTGCCCATCCTGCACTGAATGGCACATTTCCAGCTAGAGAATTTTTTTTTTTTTTTAGAAATCCTACATGAAACTAGCTGGTGACACAAGCTGACAAGAAAGTAAATCCTGCGCTGAAGTATTTTCTTTATTCTTAAATCAGTTCATTGTGTCCAGATATCACTGTCTACATGCTCAATAAGATTTAGTAGTTTTATAAAATGTCTGAAAGGAAAACTATACTTGGTCTGAGAAAAGAGTGTCCTGAAAAATGTGTTTGGTTGTTATCTCCTTTTAAAGATGAAACACCAAACCTATGAGCCATTTACCTTGCCAGTTTTCCAGACAGGCAGCTGCTGCTCTAACAATATTAGGGCATTGTACAAGGCTCTAATCTCAGCTCGAGCTATGCTTTGGCACCTGCACTGAAATAAAACATTCAAGTGTTATGAGCCCCTGTTTCCTCTAATGATATAGTCAACTTTACTGTCCCTCTTGTACCTGGGAGATGGGATGATTCTAAGGTATGCAGGGGCTACATTGAGGTGGGCATGTTTAATGACGTAGAAGTGGCAGATGAAAAAATTCTCATCCACACTCTGCACACAATATAACCAAAACATGTTGTCCCAGAATGATTTCCCCATACCTTCCCCAAAAAAGGGAAGAAAAAGAACTCAAATTCTATTCTACTTCCATGCAAGGGATTAACAAGAAAATTGTAAGGCAATGAATGTAAAAGAAACCAGAGAACCCAAAGCTCAAAAGAATATAGCATAATGATTCCCAGACTCCCAATACAGAGCTTATTAAAGAAGATATCTTGTTCTGAGAGATTTTAATGTAGAAAGACTTACTGGTAATTCTGTTATAGGTAGTCTAAGGACTACATTATCCAAAAACAAACGTCTATTAGCATGGTCATTATGCCTAGGACATTATGCCTGTACTTTAAAATGTATGAAGTCACGTATACACTTCTCTTTTAGTTTATGCTTCAAATAAGGCAATACTCATCGATTTGAACGTGACTTTGGGAAATTTTGGACAGAAAAGAGGGTAGACCTATTGTAGCCATAGAATTGTGAAAAATGCTGACCCTATATAATTCTAAACAAAACTACCTTAATTTCATGTAGTAGATGTCTCTGCTTCCCCCACATCAGTCCTTCAGCCAACATCTGACGTCAGCTAGAGTTCAGGCTCATCTACATCTTTCTACATCTTTACAGGAAGAACACTGTAAAGGATGCTTTGAGAATCTTTCCACTTTCTATTAGGCATCTTCTCCAAGGCTATGGGAACTCCCTCAATTCATATGTAAATTCTACCCAGAAGTGTGGGTTAAAGCTCCCAAGACCAGCCTTACCCTATGTCCCTGGTACCTTTTCTCGCAGCTGGTCTGTTGTGGGAGGGGTTCTCCACAATTCTTAGGAGATCCTGGGGAATCAGTGCCCAATATCCACAGTGGCAACCTCAAAAACACACCAGGATATTGAGAATTTTAGCCTATCTTTCCTCCATGTCTCATTCTCTCCACTCCTTAATTCCTACTTCTTAGGGCAGCCAAGCTCTTGTCTCACACTCTGCTTTCAGGAGAACACAAAAATGTTTCCCTAAGCATATATTCTGCCATCTGCCTCAGGTTATCCAAGCAGTAGCAGAGGATAAGCAGTTGACAGCAATCCATGTCCTTATACTATGATCCTTTCTAGGTCCAAGGTGATTATCTGTAATCCAGTTGAAACAGTTTTCTGGTTGCAGGTTATTTTTAAATAAAATTTAACATCTACCATATGTCACATATGTTGCTCAATGTTTTACATGTGTTATTATGTTCAGTTGTCATAACATCCTATAAGTTATATTAGTCTCATTTTATGGATGACAAAACTGTGCTTCAAGGAGTTGAAGTGACTTGTCTGATGTCACTAACGTCATAAGTAGCTTAGTCAGTATCCAAGCCCAAATCTCTACAGCTCCGAAGCCAATATTCTGTCTACTTCTTAGGAGAAAAATGCCATTCCAAATGAGTGAACTGGCACATACTACTCACTAGATTTATCTGGGTACCAAAGATTTTTTTTTTGTAACTGTCAAATGTCTCTTAAATAGCTATTCTGCCTTTGCCTAGAGATAGGGTGTTGATTTATCTCAGCATATGTGTGCTCAGATATGGCAGAGCTGCCAACAGATAAAGTTAATCCTCATAAAAAAGACGGGAAAACCTTCATGGTAGACATGCTACAAGATTCAGATGGTTGCTGTAGAAGTTCCTGATTTGTGTGATGTTTGGCAATTACTTCAGATACCTTCCACTGTATCAGTTCCCAAGCAGAGGTAACTGATGAAACAAGATTCTGATCAACTAATTACTCACATGCCACACAAATTATCATTGTGTTTCACTAATAGTGACTGTTTCCCTTCATACCGTTATATCTAGATAGTGAGAGAAAAATGAGGTTATAGTATTCTCCCTTATCCTTTTAGTGTCATACTTTTCCAGAAAGATTTGAGTCACTGAATGTGCTGCTAATCTCATTGTTGAGAGGAGAGACCTGGATCCAGGCAAGCTACATGATTTGTTCAAGGGCACAAAGCTGGAGTTCAGCAAACTGAAACAAAACTGGATTTCCAGGTCTTCTGAGATCACACATTGACCAAAATAGTCACATAGCTTCCTGTAAACACTATAAACTGTATAAAGCCTACAACCTTACCTGTGCACACTCCTGCATGCCAACTACCTGACATGGAACCAACCAAAAAAAAAAAAAAAAGACTCACTAAATCAGTCTTCAGTAATTGGATGAAGGTCCCAATGAGAACTGCATTCAAAATACCAATGATAACCAAAATGCTCTGGGAAATACAAAACAAAACAAAAAACTACATTTACATACGTCTCTAATTTCCCAGCTTGCAATAGCAATATGTGGTTGTTTTCTATACCTAGCTCTTTCAAAGAGGCAAGGCAATACTTTATAAGAACCGTTGAGCAATGGTTCTCAAAATGGGCCCCCCCCACAAGCATCATCAACATCAAGTGAGAATTTGTTAGAAATACAGATTCTCATGCCCCATCAGTGTCTACTAAATCAGAAGCTCTGGGAATGGGGGCCCTAACAAGCTCTGTTTTAACAAGACTTCCAGGTGATTTTGATGCATGCCAAATGTGAGGCCCCTCAGCATAGATCACCACAAAATCACTCTAAAGCACTGCCTGGGGTATGAAGCCACCAGAAAGAGAACATGATTATGGAATGAAAATCAAATTAGCACTATAAATTTAAAAAGGTTTATAAAGTGTGTATACAAATTCTCTTAGTACTAAAAGATTACCTGTGGTAAAATTTTCAGGATACTTAAAATCCAAGAGTAGCTTCTAGCTATGTAATGTTAAATAATGCAGACAGGCCACCAAACAGAACCCAAGCTACCAGTCAGAGCATCGTCTCCTGCCTCCTAACCCTAACCAGCTTCAGCAGCCTCAACTCCCAGTGCTCCTCATCACACATCCTAGAAACAAGCACAGACTGCACCCAAGTTTCAAATGCATCCAACTTGGGAAGATGTGGAAGAAATGGTACTGACTTGCATAATAAGAATGACATTTCATTTTCACTTTTTTTTTCCTTCTTTCAACTGTATTGCTTTGATGCAAGTGACTCTTTACATGACTCTAAAACTTGCTAATCTTGGGGTGCCTGGGTGGCTCAGTTGGTTAAGCGTCCGACTTCAGCTCAGGTCATGATCTCACGGTTTGTGAATTCCAGCCCCGCATTGGGCTCTGCGCCGACGGTACAGAGCCTGAAGCCTGCTTCAGATTCTGTGTCTTCCTCTTTCTCTAACCCTCCACCGCTCACACTCTGTCTCTCTCTCTCTCAAAAATAAATAAACATTAAAAAAAAAAAAAAAACCTTGCTAACCTTGTCAAAAATAGAGCATAAATGCAAATACTCTGTGCACAATACTCTGTGGCTGCAATTTAATAATAGTATTTTGTTTTCATTGTGGCATTAGTATGGATAATTTTTATTTAAGGATCTAAGCTTCCCTTTCATTTATACTTACATATAAATACATTTATCTGAAAGTAAAAAGAACAGAATAAAAATATTAATATTTTAATAATATATCAAATGATTAGATTTGAGAAGCATTCTCCTAATTAGGTTGAAATAATAATTGTATTATCTCACTTCCTATTTGCTATAAACTGGATTGTATCTTCCCCAAATTCATATGTTAAATCCTTAACCCCCAATGTGAATATATTTGGAGATAGGCCCTTTAGGGAGGTGATTAAAGTTAATAAGATTATAAGGGTAAGACCCTAGAATTGGTGTCCTCATAAGAAAAGGAAGAGACAACTGGAGCCTACACAAAGAGAGGAAATGCTGTATGAGGACACAGCTAGAAGATAAACACCTGCAAGCCAAGGAGAGATGCCTCAGAATAAACCAGACCTGCTAACCCCTTGATCTTGGACTTCCCACCTTCCAGAACTGGGAGAAATAAAATTCTGTTAAGCCACCTAGTCTGTGGTATTTTGTTATGACGGCCCTAGCAGAGGGATATAATACTTTTATTTATTATTTCAATAAACTAAGATTTCTTAGATTCATCTATGTCAGAAACCACTAGGGCTTTTGACACTGATGGGAGTTTGACAGAGTCCCTGTTCCCATGGGATTCCAAAACTCATAGGGAGAAAAGGGGAAAGAAATTGCTAATAAGTGCTCAGTGCTTTAAGTGTAACACTTTAACAACACAGAGGATAATTTGGAATGTTGGCACTGGGGCACCTCACCCTGACTGGAGTAGAGCAAAAGCTTCATGAATGACTATGGCCTGAACTAAGACGCAAAAAATGAGTAAATGGCAGAGAATTGTTACAGGTGAGAGGACAGGTAGAAAAAGGACCCCAGGCAGAGCAGAAAGAATAAATACAATCACTATGTCAGGAAACAGTAGTGTGTGTGTACCTTGTGCACATAAAATACCAGAAAGGATTGATGAGAATGAAGATACACACTTTATTTGTCATGTTATAGATCTTTAATTTAATCCTGAGGGTCACAAGGCTCCAAGAGTTTCTCACCTGACATTTGGGGCTGGATAATTCTTTGTTGCTGAAGGCAAAGAATTAGAATATTTTGCAGCATTCCTGACTTCTAACCACTAAATGCTAGTGTCATTGTGGGAACTAAAAAGGTTCCCACATGTTGCCAAATATCTTATTTGGGGATGGGGGGGGACAAGAGAGGGAGGGCAAAAATAGACTTATCAAAAACCACTGCCCTACATGGTTCATAATGATATGAACCTGAAAACAACATGGTTATATTTGAATTTTTACCAACATTGAGGAGCAGTACAGCATAATGACTAAAAACAAGAACTCTCGGGTGCCTGAGTGGCTCAGTCAGTTAAGCATCTGACTCTAAGTTTCAGCTCAAGTCATGATCTCATGGTTCATGAGATCAAACCCCTCATCGGGCTCTCTCTCCTCTCTCTCTGCCCCTCTCCCCACTTGTGCCCACATGTGCTCTCTCTCAAAGTAAATAAACATTTAAAAAAAACAAAACCAGAACAAGGACTTTCAAAGCCACTGTGCCTGGGTACAAACCCTGGATGTGCTACTTACCTGTTGTGCAAACTTGTACAAGTTGCTTAACTTTTGTGCCTAGGTATTTTCACCTATAAAATGAGAAAGCAAAGTCATTGTGAGGTTAAATGAGTCAAGATATGTAAAGGGTTTAGAATAGTAATTTGTTATATAAATGCTTGTTAAATGAATAAAAAGATTTGTGAGAAGAATGGAAATAGAACAAACCGAAGATACAGGATAGGTGTTAAGTTTGATTGAAACTTAAAACCTTCTGGGGCGCCTGGGTGGCGCAGTCGGTTAAGCGTCCGACTTCAGCCAGGTCACGATCTCGCGGTCCGTGGGTTCGAGCCCCGCGTCAGGCTCTGGGCTGATGGCTCAGAGCCTGGAGCCTGTTTCCGATTCTGTGTCTCCCTCTCTCTCTGCCCCTCCCCCGTTCATGCTCTGTCTCTATCCCAAAAATAAATAAACGTTGAAAAAAAATTAAAAAAAAAAAAAAAAAGAAAAAGAAACTTAAAACCTTCTTCAATGCCCACAGCAGAATGTAGTCTTGCCCTCCGTTGAATTCACATAGAATTCTAAATATTGTGTAATTGCAATTTATCTTGTTCCACAGAATATTATGCAATTGTCACATCATCTTCATATCCATTACAGTGCTTTATTAACAGCATATGCTCAATAAATACACTTAAATAGAGAAAAAGAGCATGCCACATATCTGCTTTCTCTGCTGAAGGTAGATATCAATTTTATAAGAAGTATGAAGGGGCGCCTGGGGGGCTCAGTCAGTTAAGCGTCTGACTTCAGCTCAGGTCATGATCTCACGGTTCATGGGTTCAAGTCCCACATCGGGCTCTGTGCTGACAGTTCAGAGCCTGGAGCCTGCTTCGGATTCAGTATCTTCCTCTCTCTCTGCACACCCCCTACCGCCGCTGCTCATGCTCTCTGTCTCTCAAAAATAAATAAATACAAAAAAAACTTTTTTTTGAGAAGTATGAGTGCCCCTCATCATTTTACAACCCAACGTTACAGCAACAGGAATGCAGTGGAGCCCTAGATTCTAAACTGATAAAGTGGTTCTTTTCTTGGCTCCTGCAGTAGGCAGAATTCTAAGAAACCCCTAATGATCCTTACCTTGTAAAACCTCCCTCCCTCTCAGTGTGGATGAAATCTGTAAATATGATGATGTACCATTCCCATCATTATGGTAAATTATATGACAAAAGAGCTTTTCCAGGAGAGGTTAGTCTCATCAAAAGAATTTAATCACTTCAAAGCAGAGTTTTCTCCAGCTCTTGACAGAAGAGAATATGAGAGAAATGTGTATTTGTTGGCTTTGAAGATGGAGGGAGCCACATGGAAGAACCTGACAGCAGCTTCTAGTGGCCGAGAGAGACTTCCTGCCAAGAGCCAACCAGAAGTTGGGACTTCAGGTCTACAACTGCAAGAAACTGAGTTATGCAAACCACTTGGATGAGTTGGAAGTCAATTCTTTCCCACATCTCCAGATCAGAGACCAGATTAGCTAACACTCTGATTTTGACCTAATGAGACTGACAGTAGAGAAACTAGTCAAATTACCCAAATGTCTGACCTCCAGAACTGTGTGATACTATGTATGTAGTATTTGAAGCTGCTAAATTTGTAGCAATTTGTCATGCAGCAATGGAAAAGGAATGCAATTTATTTAAGAGCTGATGAGTATTCATCTTAACTGAGATTCTGTTTAGAAACATTATCTGAAATATACATTCACTTGTTTACACATCTACCCCTTTTTTTAATGTTTATTTATTTGGAGAGAGAGAGAGAGAGAGAGAGAGAGCAAGTGGGGGGGGTGCAGATAGAGAGGGAGAGAGAGAATCCCAAGCAGGCTCTACACTATCAGCGCATACAGAGCCTGACATGAGACTCGAGCCTCAGGAACCATGAGAGCATGACCTGAGATGAAATCAAGAGTCAGATGCTTAACTGACTGAGCCATCCAGGGGACCCTACACAACTGTTCTATAATGCATGTATATAATATAATAGCCACTAGAGTAACTTTTAACATAATTGCAAGAACCACAAGCAACACCATGGATGAATCTCATAAACATAACATTAAAAGGAAAAAAGGAAAGACAGACATAAAAGAATACTTATCATATAATTGTATTTATACAACATTGAGAAAACAACTAAAACTAAATTCTAGTGTTTATATAATGTATGCATAAGAGCCAAATGTATAAAGAAGATCAATGAAGTGAATGCCAAGAAACTCAGGATAGTGTTTACCTTTGGGGAAGAGGAGGGAATAGTGATGTGAAGGGAGTTGGGGGGAGTTGGCAGAGGAGGGAGCACAATTTGTGGGATTGACAATATGCTATATCATGACTGCGGTTGTGATTACATGTGTGTTTATCTTCTAATTTTCCACTAACCAGGAAAGTTTATGTACATATTTGTATATTTTTAAAATGTTACAAGTTCAATAATAATAAAAAAAAAACTTTAGGGTGTTGTGCAGATTCATTTTATCTTAATGCATGTAGTTGTAAGTTCATGAGAGCAGTAAAAAGGAAACTGCATGAGAAGAACCAGATAATAACTGCTCCATGGCGAGTCCTGCATTCCTTTAGTTAGGGAAGTATCTCTTCTGACACATTGAACATATGTACTCAAGGGCTCCCCTTACCTAAAACCCCTGTATTTCCTTATGTACTCTGGGATCATGAAATGGACTATTTTCTGCTTGTTATTTATTTTACTGTAGATCTTTTAGGAAGCAGTTACCATCTTTTGAACGTGAACATAAATTATCTCTAAAGGAGCCTATGGCTGCTCTGGTTCACCATCTCTGCTATTTTCTTGAATCATTTCATTTGCTTCTGTACGTTTGCTTCTATCCAGAAGGCAGCTGAGATTTTTGCCAGGGATGCTGGTGCTAATGCCTCCTGCCCTATTACTTCACTGATGTGCTGGCCCTTTTTATATTAATGTGACTGGGGAGAAGCAGTAATAATGATAAACTGCTGATTGCTTTGTTCTTTCTCCAAAACAGTTCCCTTGATACTTAACAATAGTCTTGCTCTACTCCATATGCCTGTAAGATTTTTTCCTTTTAAAAATATCTAAAATAGAAACTTTATCACCATTAATGGAATTCAATATTAGCGGGTGCAAAGAGGATGGATGTCCATTAACCCTGATTCCCTTCAAAGCAGAGAATCAGCTTGGATGGATGAGTATAGACTATTCTGATTAATACAAAAGAAAAAGAAAAAAAAATGTCCTGTTTAAACTTACAGATGTGCTGCTATGGGTTTCTAAGGAGGTTCAAGAATACAATGGAACAAGCAGTGTTTGCGGTACCCGTAAAGCCTGAGCACATCATGATTCACCTTTATTCCATCTCCCTATTAGCTCATCCTTCCCAGTGCAATCACTGCTCACCCCTATCTCTAAGTGGACACAATAGATTTTTTTCATTGCTCCCTTAATTTAAAGTGTCTTGCCTCATCCCTTTTTCAAATGACAGCTCAAGACTCAGTTCACCCTAAAGCCTTCTCCAAACATAACAATATGCAGCTCCTTTCCTATGAGTTCTTATCATTCCATTCAACTGGCATTTGATCATGCTATACTTGTTACAATAGATCATCAGCTCCTTAAGAGGCAAATCATTTCTTCTTTTTAATCATTTGCATCATTTCAGAACATTCTAGGTGCTGAAAAAGAGAAGTAATAGAAAGGCATGGAACCATGAGATTTTCAAAAGAAGCCTTTCTCTGGAGGGAAAAATAACTTTAACCTTAAAACTGTAAATTATAGAAGCTCAAGGGAAATGTGATTGATCCAAGTGATTCCTGGCATATATAATTGTGGGTAGTTGTTTGATGGTCAAAAAGTCTTGTTAACTGAATTGATTTAATATGGGAACAAGAATATGGCTGGGTTTTCCTGGAAAAAAAGGAGAGAGTTTATTATCTAGGGGGATATTTGGAAGTAGGAAATGATCTGAAATCAAATGAGTTCATTATAACCTTTATTTTTAGCAGTGGCTAAGGCTCTGAATAACTAGATGAGGTGAGGCAGAACTGTTGGCTTTGTTATCACCATCATCTTCATCAGCATATTTTTTTTAATTTTTTTTTTAACGTTTATTTATTTTTTTGGGACAGAGAGAGACAGAGCATGAACGGGGGAGGGGCAGAGAGAGAGGGAGACACAGAATCGGAAACAGGCTCCAGGCTCTGAGCCATCAGCCCAGAGCCCGACGCGGGGCTCAAACTCACGGACCGCGAGATCGTGACCTGGCTGAAGTCGGACGCTTAACCGACTGCGCCACCCAGGCGCCCCTTTCAGCATATTTTTTTATATATACACGTATACTTTACATGTATCTCATTTGATCTTCTCAAAAATCCGAAGGGATAGGAATCATTACTATTCTTACTTTTTCATTGAACTGAACAATCTGAAGTTTAGAGAAGATATATTAGCCTCCTATTGCTACTAAAACATAGCGCCACAAACTTTGTAGCTTAGAACAACATGAATTTATTATCTTATAGTCGTGGAGGTCAGAAGTCTGAAATTGGTTTCCTTGGCCCCACATCAATGTATTGGCAGGCCAGTGTTCCTTCTGGAGGTTCTAGGTAAGAATTTCCATGGTCACTTCTTCCATTTTCATAGCCAGCAGCACACTATCTCTCTCTCTCTCTCCCTCCCTCCCTCTCACTGTGACCTCTCTTTCATTCTGGCCCACCCCAGACAATCCAGCATTATCTCCCTATCTCTAATTCTTTAACTCAATCCCATCTACCAAGTCCTTGCCTTGTAAGGTAACATATTCAGTCTTTCAAGCACACCATTTCTGACTTATCTGCAACCCCGTGAAGTAAACGCACTATAGGTACAGGTGGTAAAAAGAAGGACAGCTCAGATCCTGCAGAATCCATATCCAGGAAGATGGAAAAACAGTTTGATGTTAATCAGAAGATGCTAAATGAAGATCTCAACTAGGTTTCTTGAAGTGTGGGCAACCACTTCACTGGAGTTATCCAAAGAATTTCTTTTCAAAGCAATTTCTGAGATCATCCCGGCATACTAAGTTAAAATCTCATTATAACAAGTTTCCAAGGTAATTCTTATTTATGTTAAAGTGTGGGAGCTACTGGACAAGGAAGAGAAGACCAATGATGGCAGAGCGGTGGCTAAAAGAAACAGGTATTGCAAGGCCCAAAAAATGTTCTACACCTAAAAAATGTTCAAAATTTAACATCAGCAGCACTGTAAACAAGTAACATGAAACTTAAGTTACACTGCCCATGTACACTGCTCCATACATAAGATTCTCATGAAACATTAATATCATTAATGTTTTACTACAGCCAAAGGAACCCAGATGATGCCCAACACTTTCTGGGCAAAGCAGCTTTGTTCACTAAAAAGCTCTCCTAGGAAAAACACATTTACAGATTCTTCCGCAATGATGTAAATCTTGTGAAGAACCATGTTCTCTGAGTTTAGAGACACAAAATGCTCATTTCTGAGTATGGCCACCCTGCTCAATCAATGGATTCAAAATAACCTTGTTTTATCTTGCACATTTCTCTGAAGAATTCAATATTGTGACAGATACTGTTTAGTTGTTCTTCTTTTATTCCCAGGATTTTAATCAACAGAACCCATTGTTGTTCCATGTATTTGTGTCACTAGCAAGTATCTTATACTCATGTATGTGATGGTCCTGACAAATTTGGTCAAGAATTGAGATCAACAGGCAACCTTCAGGAACAGTGCCTTTATTTCTTTTCCCATGTTAAATTTCAACCCAAGTTTATTCAAGGGACAGTTGAAAGTCATCAATTATTTCTTCTGAAGGAGGCATAAATAAAATCCCATTTCTTAGGCATCACATGTCAGTTCAATGGATCTTTTAGTACGTCATGTCACTAAAGATGTACCTTTTACCTACAACCTCACAGAAGATTGAAAGTTTCTTTTTCTTTAAATTTCCAATCTCTGACAAGCTAGTTTCCAAAACAAAAAAATTCTCAATAGAAGATGAAGATTTTATCAACTTTTTCTCCTTTCACCCCTCTCCCCTTTTCTCTCTCTTTGGCTGCTCTGTAGATTTACTTTATCCCAAGTCACAGCAAGGTACCTGAGAGACCACAAAGACCTAGACTTTTCTCAGAGCCTCAAGGCCTCCCAACATGGATACCTGCCGAAACTGATTAGTTGCTGAGCAAAAGCACAAGCACAGTGGTGGTTTGGCAAAACATCCTACCACCATTTGAAGGGGTTATGGGTGTCACTGTGATTAGTGCCACCAAAAAAGTCCTGTTTGCTGTGGGAATATCCTTTCTCCATTATCTCTGAGAGAGAAAGAGAGAGAGAGAGCACACTAAAGATACTTTTCTGTCTATTGTGTCTCTAATGATTTACTTTCAAATGTGCCCAAGGACTCTATTATGATTCCTTGAGGGGGCAAACAGAGAGCATCAATGTATTAATGGCCATATATTATTTAATAACATGGTAATGTCATGTATTCGCTGGGCTTATGTTGCTGATCTCAGCAGTTATCATTACAGATCCTGTAATAAAAGGAGCACTCTCTTACTGTCAGAGCTGCAAGCCAGTGGTATGGGATCCATATTCTAAATTCAGATGTATTATTTGCCTTTAGTACATACCAACACATGCAGTCTAAAGTAGAGTGTTTAATTAGAATATTCACAACCGATGATTTTTTTTTTATTCCAGCAAAATTAGTATGCAGCATTATATTAGTGTCAGGTGTACAATATAGTGATTCAACAATTCTATACATTACTCAGTGGTCATCAAGGTAAATGTACTCTTATTAATTTCTTCACCTATTTCACCCATCCCCCCACCCACCTCCTCTCTGGTACGTACCAGCTTATTCTCTATATATGAGTCTGGTTTTTATTGTTTGCCTCTTTTTCCTTTGTGCATTTGTTTTGTTTCTTAACACTCATATATGAGTGAAATCATATGGTATTTGCGTGTCTCTAATTGACCTATTGCACTTAGCATTATACCCTCTACATTCATCCCTGTTGTTGCAAATGGCAAGATTTCATTCTTTTTTATGGCTGAGTAATATTCCATTGTGTGTGTGCAGGGGGCGGGTAACACCACATTTTCTTTATCCACTCATGTATCGATGAACACTTGGATACACAACTAATTATTAAAACAAATACCAAAGGCAGATTACTCTTTTTGAATAAAAGAGTAGCAATTCACATGAGATACTAATCTAGATTCTGAAAAGAAGCAAAATAGCCCCTATTCCTGGGCTCCTGCATGGCTCAGTTGTTCATGTGTATGACTTCAGCTTAGGTCATGATCTCAGAGTTCGTGAGTTTGATCCCCACTCATGTTCTGTGCAGACGGCTCAGAGCCTGAAGCCTACTTTGGATTCTATGTCTCCTCCCTCCCTGGCTTCTCTCCGTGGCTTATGCTCTGTCTCTGTCTCTTTCTCTCAAAAATAAATAAACATTAAAAAAATAGCCCCTGTTCTTAAACCTCACAATTGTAAAGCTCCATATATAGATAAGGGTATTTGGCAACAGTGAGTGGTATGGTTAGAGGGCTCAGAAAAAAATATATACTCCAATGACTGACTTTTGCTACTCAAGTCATTTGGATGTTTGTTCATTCATTCATATAATACTTATTGAGGCTTACTAGGTGCAGTTTCCTATTTTAGACACCTAGGATGTTATAATGGGCAAAATAGGCTCATTCCCTACCCTTGGATTCTTAGCTTTCTTAAGACTCTAACTAGAACTACCCCTAGAAGCAGTTATGCCTTAAGTCATAGTTAGGTATTAAGTGAAGGAATAATTTCCCAATTTCAGGTAAAAAGCAAAACTACTCTCAAAAAAAGAAAAAAAAACCCAAACATTAAAACTCAGAAGCAAGACCCTTTGAGAAAGAAATATAAATGTGCAGGGATCTGGGAGGATAATGAGCTGGGTTTACCATGGGCCAGACTGAGCTAGACTTGGACATGCTGTGTAAACAACAGTTACCAGCAAAGTCAAGCATATAAGTATGTATCTGGTAGAAATTTCCGTTCAGTTCTTCAGTAATGTAGATAACTTTTAATTGCAATTCACCAGAAATAATTTTAAAGAATAAAAATAATTTCCTTGCCAAATGCTATGAGCAATCAGAAATGGAGCTAAGCCTTCCGAAGTGATGACTAAGTAGGTCTAAGGAGAGGTCAGTTCACATATACACGAGACACTATCCCTTAAGAGTAGGAGTTAAGTAAAGGCTCATGCATTGTAACAACTATCAGATTTGGTATGAACCAGACCAGCATTAAATCATCTTTATCTTTCTTTTTTCCCTGGAAAATTAAGAAGGGCCTTTCACATAGACCACATTTTATGATTCATCATTCATTTTATGAGTAAATGATTAGCATATATGTAAACCCCTAGTAAAACCACAGAATCAGCTTAAACTCAACAACCTGTAGTTCTCAGTCTCTGGGGGCCAACATGGAAGTTTAACTAGAGATCGTAGTATCTATTTGCTGCCTAAACATTGTTTATAAACTGAGTAAAATATCCTTCATACAATTCTCTATTCCTTGTCATATATATGAAAATGACCTGGTGATTAATAAAATATATTCAGGGTGCCTGATGTCTCAGTCAGTTGAGCATCTGACTCTTGATTTTGGCTCAGGTCATGATCCCAGTGTTGTGGGATCAAGCCTACATTGGGCTCCATGCTGAACGTGGAGCCTGCTTAAGATTGATTCATACTCTCCCTCTCTCTCTCTCTCTCTCTCTCTCTCTCTCCCTCCCCCCACTCCCCCTTTCCCCCACTCATGCTCAATCTCTCTCTCTCTCTCTCTCTCAAAAAATAAATAAAAATCAAATACATTCAAAATGTATACTAAATGCCAGTCATTGTATTTTTTTGTTCAGTCAACAAATACTAAAAGCATAAATAGTATCACAGGAGGGGGTAAATGTCTGAAATTTTATTCATTAAGATAAAAGCCATCATTCTTTCTTTATTTTATTTTAAAGACAGTGAGTTGGGGGACGGGGCAGAGAGAGAGAGAGAGAGAATTTAAGCTGAGTGTGGAGCCTGTTGCAGGGCTCGGTTCCATGAACCTGGGATCATGACCTGAGCAAAAATCAAGAGTTGGACACTCAACTAAATGAACCACACAGGTACCCCATAAAGGGCCTCATTCTTAATAACATAGGGAATGGCTTAACACACCCTGCCCGGATGGAAACCCAACCACACAGAACTTTACACCATTCACCTCACTGCAGAGAAGAAAGTCCCCTAAAATAGAGGAAACAAGCAAACACACAGACACACAGACACACACACACACAAATATTCCAGGACTCCACAGTTAAATTCTTCAAAATTAGAAGACATTCCAGCAGGGTTGAAATTGATTTCAAATATCTGGTATGACAAATCCAAAACACTTACCACAACTCACTGAATACCTTCGGTATTTCAGATCCATATTGATTTTGTGATCTTTAAATGGCATGCAGTCTAATGGACATGACACTGCCTGGTAAGGATACAGCTATTAAGCTTACCCCTTCCCTAAATAAGGGAAAATAATGAAGAAAAGGTGCTGGCACCTGACATTCACTGATGATGACTCTGACTTGAGAAAAGTTATAAAATTGGTGGAAGGGGAGAGAATTACAGATATTTTCAACTCAGCCACTGGGTGATCAAAATAGTAAGACACTCATGTTTGAACCTCCCTAACCTTTATCAAGAGCCAATATTTGCTCCGTTTTAAAGAAAAGTTGATTTAAAGTAAGGAGATAGAAGATGGCAAGATTTGAGCAGGATGAGAGGGCATGTAGAACATCAAAGTGTTGTCAGATTCTTTAGGAAAAATATGAGAGAACAATGCTAGTAGGTTGTGAGACCAGAAGTTCAACTTGTTTTGTTTTTGAGATTAAATTCTCTGAAAACAGCATTACTGTTAGTGATGCTTAATCCTCTGGTCCACATTCTATCTATTCTCATTCTCTTTGAAATTTAAGGGGGAAAAAATCCTCTCCTCCTCCACAGGTGGCCTGGAGGAGAACCCGTGTGGACTTTTCAGCAGGGGAGCAGGACACGTTAATCTGACAGAAGCCAGCAGGAGACACAGGGATCAGTTGCCATGTGACACAGGAATCTTCCCTTTTCAGAAAATAGCATGGCAATTATTGCAAATAATTACGTGCAGAAACAAAGCTTTTTCTTTGGCAAGTCAAAGTTAATTTTTAAGTCTAAAAGCTTCTGCTACTATAGTGCACATTACCAAGAAAAATCATGAAGGTGAATGAAAATCATGAATAACAAATAATTGGAGAAGTTCAGACCCATGAAAACTGACGTAGTTGGGTACAATGTGACTATTGTAATGAAATGTAGCTCTCAAATTTCCACAGGCGTAATTTCTAACAGGGATCAAGATACAAAATGGAAAGCATAGAAGGTATAAATTGAGGATTAGGTGGCCCTCAATTTATATACAATTGTATCACAAAGAATTTCTTGGGTGTAATTCTTCTATCTTTTGATTCTGAACAACTGGGGGGTGCTTATCCTGAGCCACCTTTTCTGTCATGTAGATACAGAAATGGATTGAGTAAAAAAAAAAAAAAAAGGTTCCTTTAATGGTTCCTGGGTATAATTCAACCTACCTCCAATGAAGATTCTGCTATACAATGATGAAGACATGGCTGCTACTATTGACAGAAAAAGACAGAATTAAGAAAGCAATTGTTCCATAGAAACAGTGGGACAGATGATAGTTAGGTGTATTTGAAACAGTTCTAATATATTTAGCACTTTGTGTGTGAAAGTGACTTTGCAGTATTGGCCAGGGAACATAATAATCATTAATCATGTTTTTGCAAGAAACTTATAGGAAAATGCCTTTCAAGATCTAAAGGAACTCACAAATGATTTTTGGAATGTTACTCACTCATCACTTGAGAAACAGTCTATTTGGATAATAACAGAATGTCTTAGAACAAAGAAAATGACCTAGAATGCTTCCCTGTTGGCAGTGAATTGCACTGGTAAATCTTGCTAGTTCATAGTCGCTTGAAATGTTCTCATCTCCCTTGAGGGAAATTTTGGTGTGGTCCTTTCTCACTCCTTTCACTCAAAATATGTATCAACTGTCTTGAAATATTTTTTTTAATATTTTAAAAATATTTTTAAAAACACTTTTAAGCAAGATGAGAGACAGAATAAACGGTATTATTGAGATCATAGAGATGAATCCATGTAGCACAGTGGCCCTGCACTTGAGATGTCTCATTGGCAAGTCACTAGGGCTTTTCTGATTCATCTATTAGGTGAGCCATATGAAAATTAAATTTTGAAACCAACACTGGCCAAATATTGACTATTTCATCCATTTCTGCCTTGATGAAAAAGATCTTGTCAGATGGAATCTAAAATCTCCTTCCCAGCCATGATATTCTATGGTTAATGAGTTCATTCTTGGTGAAATCAAAGTAATTCTGAAAGCCATAGAGATTTGTACATTCTGGTAAGCAAGGTTAATCAGTACAAAAGCAACTTTTTCAGAATGCATTCTTTCCAACTGCTTTATATTCATTGATATTTATTTATTTTTTTAACATTTATTCATTCATTTTTTGAGAGACAGCGTGAGAGGGAGAAGGACAGAGAGAGGGAGACAGAATCTGAAGCAGGCTCCAGTCTCTGAGCTGTCAGCACAGAGCCCCAGAAGGGGACTGAATTCATGAACCATGAGATCATGAAGTCGGATGCTCAACCGACTGAGCCATGCAGGTGCCCCAACATTGATCTTTATTTATACTCAGGATAGGAAGATGGGCCCCAGAAGAGAGATGGCATAGCATAATGGCCTCACAGAGAGTATACCATGGACTGATAAACCACCTGCCCTTTAAAGAAAAGTATCACTAGGCTATAGTTTCAGTAGATCTAGGACAATAACAAAAGAAGGAACAAGAAGTAAGATCATCATGTAACTCCCATAAATTAAGAAAAATTTAAACCATGCACTAAAGATTAAACATTTTATGATTACAGATAATAGGACTGTGGTATATTGAAAACAATAAATCACAAGATAACTATTATATCACTAATCACTAGAAAATACAATGAATATATTTCTGAAGAAGGGTGAAGCAAAAATGTTTTCTTTCAACATGGGCCATATCTACCGAGTGTACCAAATCAAAAATTACAATGGTGAGGTTGGCATTTTTCATTGCCCTCATTTTATCTAAGCATGAAACAATGGATTGTTTGCAATTGAGTAATTTTAACTCATATTAATGGCCAAATTAAAGCAACTTTTAAAGCAATGAAATTGATAACTTGGTACTCGAACAATTGATAATCAAGATATAAGCTATAGTAAAAAAAAAAAGAATAAAAGAAAGCAATGTTTAAATTTTTTTTTTTTAACATTTATTTATTTTTGAGACAGAGAGAGACAGAGCATGAACAGGGGAGGGTCAGAGAGAGGGAGACACAGAATCTGAAACAGGCTCCAGGCTCTGAGCTGTCAGCACAGAGCCCGACGCGGGGCTTGAACTCACAGCCCTCACGGACCGCGAGATCATGACCTGAGCTGAAGTCGGCCGCTTAACCGACTGAGCCACCCAGGCGCCCCAAGAAAGCAATGTTTATAAGACATAAATATTGACCTAATTTAGAAAAATACATCTAAAATTACTGAATTGGATGAACTCTCAAAGGAATAAGTAATGGTCAAGGAGCAAAGAGTGTAGGGCAAGTTTATTAAGAATGAGTTAAAAATTAGCAGTAGATCAAATAATAGTTCTAAAATACATGACCCTTTTAGAGTCCATGCACTCCCAAATATCAAGAAGTAAAATAAGTAGGAGACACAAATATCAAGTGAACCTGGATATCAGAAAGCAAGTAGGACCAAAACCCAAAGAGTTCAGGAAATGGTCTTAAGCTGAAAGGGAAAAACAGACAAGTTGGTGGTATCTCCAATAAGACATACTTTTTACCATTTCAGAGGGAGGTTTGATGCTTCCAATGTGCTAAACTGGAAAGAACAGAGAAAAGTAATGGAGAATAGCACTGGACAGGGTAATGCAAGGACCAAGAATAAGTTTCTTCCTGGCTATCGATACTGAGATTAGAAAAACTTCATAAAGAAACATTGGGTGTACTAGTTTTAAGTAAAAACAAGAGTAGGGAGGAACATTTTCCCTTCTTTCCTTTGAGATATTTTTGCTGATCTGTTATTTAAATTAACATAAGATAGAATAACAGAAGAAAATAAATTTAATCACATACATATGGGAGCCCCATAAGAGTATAATACCCATAGGCAGTCAGACAATTGTGGCTTATATGCCATCTTGAGTTAAGAAGAAGGGAGTCTTAGTGGTTTGAGAGTCTCAGTGGTTTGAGACTTCAAAGGGAAGAAAGACAATTCACAGGAAGACAGAAAGAATAAATGTTTGGTAAACAAAAGTCTGCCTTGCCCTGAAGAGACAATGAGACACAGAGAGGAATTTGCTCTCCAGACTTTGTTGAGCTTCTCCTCAATTGACCACACCTAGCTCAAATTCTTAGTAGTTATTTCTGGTGATTTTTACTCTTCCTGAACCAGGCCCTTTATCCAAATTCCTTTAGATAGTTAAGGGAGTAGTAAAAGCCTGTTTCTAAGCATTCTGGTGCTTAACTGACTTCAGCTCAAAGTACCTCACATGCCAAAGTGGCATATTTTGGGGAGGCTTATGCTGAACTCCTTCACAAGGCTTAGGCTTTTATAGAATAGAAAAACACCAATGAAATTTTTTTTAACATTAACTTCTTTCATCTATTCTAGAAATAAAGTAACTATTAGAAATTCCAAGTCAAGAATAATAGTATAGGAAAATAAACACTTAAAATAGGGATTCCAGGCCCATTTCTCAAAGAACATACACTTCAGTGGTGAACTAAAATAGAGACCCTCAAAAACTACTATCAAAGACATTACATAGACAATAAGCTCTTTAACATTGATCTTAGTAATATTTTTTGTACCTGTCTCCTCAGGCAAGGGCAACAAAAGCACAGATAAACAAATGGACCTACTAAAACACTTATGCACAGTGAAGGAAACCATCAACAAAATAAAAAGGCAACCTACTGAATGGAAGAAGATATTTGCAAATGATATAACCTATAAGGATTAATATCCAAAATACACAAAGAATTCACATAACTCAATATCAAGAAAAAAAAATCTAACTAAAAAAATCACCAGAGGACCTAAATAGACATTTCTCTAAGGAAGAGACACATACAGCCAACAGATACATGAATAGATGCTAGTTTTCCTAATCATCAGGGAAATGCAAATCAAAACCACAATGAGATATTATTTAACACCAATCAGAATGGGTAGTATCAAAAAGACAAAAAATAACAAGTGTTGGCAAGGATGTGAAGAAAAGGGAACCCTCCTGCACTGTTGGTGCGAATGTGAAATTGTGCGGCCACTATGGAAAACAGTATGGAGGTTTCTCAAAAAATTAAAAATTAAATATCATATGATCCAGGAATTCCACTGAACAAAATGAAAATACGAATTCAAATAGGTATGTGCACCACTATGTTCATTGAAGCATTATTTACAATAGCCAAGATAAGGAAGCAACCTGAGTGTCTCTTGGTGAATGAATGGATAAAGAAGATGTCATATCTATCTATCTATCTATCTATCTATCCATCTAGATTCCAGGATGGCATATATATATATGTATATATATATATATATACATATATATATATGTGGATTCCAGGCCCATGTACCTACACATATCTATATATCTATATCTATATCTATATCTATATCTATATATGCATACAGTGGAATATTACTTCATCATAATAAAGAATGAAATCTTGCCATTTGTAACAACATGGATGGACTTCGAGGGTATTATGCTAAGTGAACTAAGTCAGACACAGAAAGACAAATACTGTCTGATTTCACCTATATGTGGAATCTAAAAAACAAAACAAACAAACAAACAAACACAAAAACAGACTCATAAATACAGGAACAAACTGGTGGTTGCCAAAGGGAAAGGGGCTGGGGAAATGAGTGAAATAGGTAAAGAGGATTAAGAGATGCAAACTTCTAGTTAGCAAATAAGTCATGAGGATGTAATGTACTGTATGGGGAATATTGTTAATAATATTGTAACACTTTGAATGGTGACGGCACCTAGATTTATCCTGGTGATCACTTCATAAAGCATGAAGTGCTATGTCATACACCTGAAACTAATTGTCATATGTCCACTACAGTTCAATTAAAACAAACAAACAAACAAACAAACAAATTACAGACATGGATCCAATGAGAAATCAAAAGTACTTTAGGGATTAATAAGAGAAATATTTTGTTATTTTTAATGGAAGGAATTAGCACTATTGCTGCATAACAAATCATCCCAAATCTCAATGGCTTAAAAGAGTAATTATTAATGCTCACATGTCTTCATATCAAGGAGTGTGATAACCTATGCTTTGGGAGCATAACTGCTAGGAAAGTGAAAAACAAAGGACAAGACAAGGGGAAATAAATAGAGCTCTGTTCATGCAATGAAATCCTGACATAGTGAAAATGAACATTATTACCTGTAAGCATTAATAGAAAATAAATCTTAAAAAAAAACATAATGTGAAGGAAAAGTAAGGTTCAAAGAAACAATTATATTGTGATAACATTTATAGGCTTTAACAACATGAAAATATTAAATATTGTTTCGAATACACACGTGTAATTAAAGTGGAAATATACACTGATTTGATAAACAACAAGGTGATAAGTTATCTCTAAAGAAAGAAAGAAGGATAAGGAAAGAGAGGAAAAGAGAAGAATGCATAATTGAACAGTGGGATTCAAATGAATCTGTAAGGTTTAACTATAAGAAGGATGACAAAATATGAACATTTGACAAAGCTGGGTGATGGCAGACATTCATTATGATTTTTGCTATATTTTTCTCTATGTTTAAAACATTTTGTAGTAAACAATGTGTTGTGTGTGGAGAAGTTCTTTATTCAGAGAATGATATTATTGACAGAATAAGAAGCTTAATTAAATTCATTAAAGATGCTCTTAATAAAGCTGGCATATTTCCCACTCAGACTGACACTGCCCTTGATATAAGTATAGCTGCTGTTTGTTCAGTGATACTCAAACATGCCAGAGAATTTTTTTTAGAGAATTCTAAGATGTATAGAGAGCTTAAAGTCAACTACTGGAGAAAATATGTTCCAGACTACTGCAAATGTCCTCGGTTCCAATAAAATGTTAATAAAAAATTGTGTGGAGGCTAGAGCCTAGAGCAAGAAAGTATATGGTTGAATGGATTTGCATCATGACTTTGAAATAAATATATAAATCTCCTCACCCCAATCTGTGCATGTGCTTTGAAAAAAAAAACAAAACCAAAAACATAGATATTTTACATTTAAATATAACTACAAACTTAACAGGATGTTTCACATAGCTAAAATCTGTCACTTGAACAATTTGGTGTGAATACTGAGAAAATACAATGGCTATCAGGTTTACTGAAGAAACAAGATTACATTCTAAATGCTTAGCTTTGGTAAAAGAGCACACCCTAATATATTCTTACATCAAATACAAACTTGAGTATGGTATGTTCTACTTATTCTCAGAGAAGTTTAGATCTCTAAGGCTAGCCTCTCACCTAAGTGAAATGTCATGTTGACATGCCATAATATGAGCAGTTCTACCTGGAAGAAGTCCTGTGCAAAATCCTCTCCTCTACCAGCTAGTTCTGGCTATGAAAATGCCCTCAAGCAGTAAGCATCTTTCGGACTGGTTGTGATAGAGTGCGAAAAATCCTGAGAGGAAATCTTCTTACAGAAAACAAAGTCAGATGGAACTAGGGAAAAAGAGATGCGCTTGGAAAGAGTCCTGGATGAGGGGGAATAAAACATAGGCGTTCCTGGAAGGATGAAGACAGAGTGTGTCTTCAGGAAAAGACGCCAGGGTATCTAACTCACTCAAGGAGCACCACGACTTTTTGTAGTTACCCCAACCCCTAAGGAAGAAGGCTATTTCTCTCCAGGGTGGATGGTCTTATACCTACAGAACACATTGCTTTAGGTGGGAAATTGTAGGGTTTTAGCTGGAGATGTGAACCCTAAACTGCTCTTCATAAAAAGCAGTGAGAATTTGAGGGTGCAGAAAGTCTAACAGGGACTGAAATGCAGGGTGAGAGCAGAGGTGAACAAAACAATAACACATTTGGAGGCAAGATCTAAATAGGACCAGAAAAGCTTTTCATCTGTCCATTTTGACGTTGACAGGTTGTCCTCCACAGAATTCTGATGCTGGTGTGCTTTACATTTAGCCAGAAGCAAGAGCCATTTAGCCAGAAAGAAGTAGTAACTCTGCATTGCTTAGCTGTCCTGTTTTTGTATCTGCCTCTGTTACTCCACCTTTGGTGGAATCCTTTGTGTATACCCCTTTTTTTTCCTGTTTCATTTAAAACCATAATAAACAGGGGCTCCTGGGTGGCTCAGTTGATGAAGGGTCTGACTTTGGCTCAGGTCATGATCTCACAGCTCATGAGTTTGAGCCCTGCATTGTGCTCTGTGCTGACAGCTCAGAGCCTGGAGCCTGCTTTGGATTCTGTGTCTCCCTTGCTCCCTGCCCCTCCCCCACTCGTTCCCTCTCTCCCTCTTTCTCTTTCTCTCTCTCAAAAATGAAGAAACATTAAAAACAAATAAATAGTAAATAAATAAAACCATAATAAACAGAACTTCTCAACCAGAGGCTATGTTACTTAAATATATATAATAATGGCTCTTATTTCTTAAAATTGACAATGCTATCAATTAAATGTTAAAATCAAACCGACTTTATTAAAATTAAAGTAAATATATCTGGTAGAAATAATCAACATAATACGTTCACAATGACCAACAATACACATATCAAAACATATCATTCATTAAAAATTGTTGGAAAAATCAATTTGGGGCAAAATTTAGATTTGGAAGAATCAGTGTGGGGAAATTCAAATTATTATTGAAAACAAAAGAGTTACAAAAGAAACACAGGGAGCTATAACTGATATGATTTTATATAGTTAAAGTACTGATCTCTGAAATAACTTTATTTCAAAATTAAACCTGCAAAAAAATTCAAAACTTTTTAAAATTAAAAAAATAAGAATAAAAATTAAGATAATTGTACTGTATAAAAAAATAGATCACTTCTAATTATATTTGGTTAACTATTTTGTTTTACTGCAGAAAATACTTTTTAAGTGAAAATTTATACAGAAATAATTCTGATAAAGTATTTTTACTAAAAAGGTCCTTAGGAACCTTAAAATATTCCATACCCAGGGGAGGCCTTGGCAATTATAAATTCCTGATTGTTGATGCAAAGGATGGAGTAGTAAGAAAAGAACTTCAAAGAACAGGGATATCTGATACTCACTTTTTACATAAATTGCTCTATATTACTGTAATGCCTTCTCCTGACTCTAAATCTTCAGTATAATTTGCTGTCTACAAAGATTTTCTGAGAATGAAATATGGGAGAACTTGAAGACATGGGCAATGTTCCTTATTTGAGTAGATTATGAAGAAGGCAGCAAGGGGAAGTGATAAATAGGTAGATTAAGTTCAGAGTGAGCCAGAAATTGGAATTGGAAGTGACTGTGAGAATCTACACTCCCAGGAATTCACAGAAATGTTGGGAAAAGCATTGGATTTCTTATTGGACATAAAATAGGGGATGCAAATCAATTTTAAGTGTACCTCAAAGGAGAGAGTAACGACTAATGATGTCATGATTATAGTCAGCACCAAGAAAATCTATCTACTTCCCAGAGTAGACCTAATGGACTCCAAAAATGCAACTATAAAAATAAATAACTACCTTATTTTGTAAATGTATATAGCACAATATATATGCTACATATATAAATGTAAATGTTTATAGCATAGCTTCTTACAGAAGAAAAAAATAACAGATCTCTCTATATAAGTAAGTCTCTTTCCATGTCCCAATAGGAAAACATCATAAACATGTGAGTTCTACATTTTCTAAAATAATTAAAACTTTACCACTGAGACTATATCCCATGTGAAGATCATAAATAAACAGAATAGCTACACAATTTTTATGTTCAGTAAGAAAACTAAACCCAAAGAAGGGCCTTATCTAGTTGATATTACGTTTTAAGAAAGAGTGAGACTCAAGCTTATTAATACTCAATGGCCAGTCCTTTAATATCCTTATAGTAGCACAGGTGATGGAAAATGTCTCAGTTTTGAGGTTGGAAGCCTGCCATCTTGAGAGTTGCAAATCTCACTTCACATTCTAGAGTAGAAACAGGATTTGTTTTTTGTTTTTGTTTTGTTTTTGTTTGTTCGATTGATTTTTCTTTTCAGAAAGACTGTTCTTTGATCTGCTTGGGTGCTACTTAATTGAGGCCTTCCATTTATACATACATACAGAATAAACTTCTCTATTGTTCTTGAGGAAAACGAGTTAGAAGGATGTAATCTTTGGCCTATTAACTTAAATAGGTTTCCTTAACAGAGTAGTAGCATAGAAAGTTGGAGAAATCCTTTATTTAATCATCAATTTATTTTGTGTTTCCCTCTCAAAAAAATCTGGATTTTGTAAATCACCTCTACTTGTTACATGTGTATCTTTCTGAGGAAAAATTAACACTCAAGATCAGACTTTGTCCAGAAAAGTTTAGAGAGCCCTGACCTCACTGTCAGCTCATGTAGGAAAAAAAAAAAAAAAAAAAAAAAAAAAAAAAAAAAAAACAACTATGTAAGGGAATGGGTATGGTTTAGTGCAGCTTCAAAATAGACTAAGACACAATGAATGGCATAATTTGGGATTCAAAAACTCAGTTTTGATAAATAGACTATAAAATAGGAGGGCTGCCTTGTCTGGTGAATATAATTCACGCCACACATTTGTGATGAAAGGCAATAATGCACATGAGAAATTTGGGGAAATTTGTGAAGAAGAATATGTCAGATTCCTGTGACAGGATAGGAAATAGAGTGGAAGAGGAAAGAACTTCTGCATTTCTAGAGTCACAAAAGGAAAGCATACGTGAAAACTGAGATGTACAAGTCTCAGGAGATTGCCACTGTGAGGGCTGACTCCCCCCCTCCCCCAACGCCCCCCACTGGCACAGAGTAACCTTGTAGGAGCTGAGCAGACGTCCTAGCAAAAGGTTGGAACAAGTTAGTAATTATACATAAGTATGTGTAAGACAACATATTCTGTATGTCTTTCACTACTGCAAATTTTCCTCAGTCTTATTAAAAGTCCTATCCTGATCTAATCTGTGTTCTGGGGAAAGAAAGGGAGTGAAGCTTTTTCCTTCCTCAAGAACATGAAATGTTTGAGATGAGGAGGCAGGATTGGGGAAGTCAAATGACCCAGATATCAAATTGGAAGGAACAGGTGTGGATGGATGCAAATTATAGGTCACAAATTATTGAAAGCAGTATATCAGCATAGCTGTCAGTGGAGTAGATTTGCTTAGCTAAGAGCTCTTAGCAGGTGTCAAAACAGCTAGGTGGTGATAAGATTAGATGATATAAGACCAGAGCAGAGCAAATAGAGGGCCTTTTCCAGAGCACAGTAGGGCTCCTACTCTAAGAAACTTCCAGGAATGAAATAGAGATATCTTTAAAGGGGTGCCACTTTCCCAAGAGGAGATCATGGATGAAACACCCTCTAACAATTTGGAGGGGAAACTGGAGCATAATTTCATTTTATAGCACTAGGCTGGTGAAACAGAGGCACATGATTAAACAACGAAAGACATGTATAAGCTTTTCAAGGAGGTACAGTTGCTTTAAGATGACACGCCATTTCCACAACAGGAGCTAGTACTTCTAGTCATGGTCAGATTTTACTCTTGGCTGATCAATGCAGAACTACCTCACCTTAGTCTTTCTTTTGGATAATGCAGATTTCAGCTCACCCTGCCACCTACTTTCCTGCCCTGCAATTAGGCATCCATCCTCAATGTGCCCTTTACACTCAACACATGAGTTGACTTTCAGCCTTCTTGTTTTTCTAATTCTGCTATACCTCCCAAGGTATGCTTGCAGAGAATGCCACAGACATGGTTTCTCTTCCCTTCAACCTTCCAGGGATCCCTGGATCTGGATAACACTCCTAAGAACAGGGATCCAGCCTGGGGAGAAGACTCCAAACCAAAACCATAATTGACCTATGCCAGAGTTTTCAAAGGTAAAAAAAAACAAACAAACAAACAAACAAACAAACAAACAAAAAAAAAAAACCTGAACCCTTCAGTAAATAAATGTAACATTCTTATTAAATATACTGGCTTACTAGAATTTGGAGGTTTAATATTTTTTCATGTAAATCAGTTCCAATGACTGTATCTTTTTTTTTTTTTTTTAAGAGTTAGCTTTTTTTTTTTTTAATTTTTTTTTCAAAGTTTTTTTTTTTTTGGGAAAGAGAGAGACAGAGCATGAACGGGGGAGGGGCAGAGAGAGAGGGAGACACAGAATCGGAAACAGGCTCCAGGCTCTGAGCCATCAGCCCAGAGCCTGACGCGGGGCTCGAACTCATGGAGCGCGAGATCGTGACCTGGCTGAAGTCGGACGCTTAACCGACTGCGCCACCCAGGCGCCCCATGACTGTATCTTTAAGAAGCCAGAGATCACGAGAATTAAGGGAAAGGACTGCAGAGCCAGGGAGCCTATTAGCACACTGACATCCATAAAGCAATCTCTTTAAATGATGATTTCACCCACAAAAAGGGGGCATTTCTACAACTCTTCACAGAAATCTCCTTGCATTCCTGCTTGACTAACTGCTCAGATTAATCCTAATGTTTAATTTCAACTTTGTTTTTCTGAGGCAAATTTTATAGCTTATATGTTTGGATTTTATTTTGGAATCATGAAAGAGTATCTGATATTTTCCTCTCAATACTTTTTATAATAGATTTGGTTTTTGTCTTCCTTTCTTTTAAAATTTTTTTTTCCAACGTTTTTTTTTTTATTTATTTTTGGGACAGAGAGAGACAGAGCATGAACGGGGGAGGGGCAGAGAGAGAGGGAGACACAGAATCGGAACCAGGCTCCAGGCTCTGAGCCATCAGCCCAGAGCCTGACGCGGGGCTCGAGAGATCGTGACCTGGCTGAAGTCGGACGCCTAACAGACTGCGCCACCCAGGCGCCCCTTGTCTTCCTTTCTTAAGTCTGAATTCTCTTGGCTCATTTCCTCTCTCTTTATAGTTATGCTTTTTAACCTCCAATAATCCTTATGTCTCTCTTGTGTTGTGCACAAAGACATCTAGCCACTTCTCCAAAAGTGTTACCCATAATTAAACATACTATTCTTTTTTTTTTTTTTTTACTATTCTCTTTTAAATCAATGATAAATAATCCTTGTCTCAATTATTTATTTAGTTAAGTCCTATGATTTAAAACATCCACCATTAAATGTGATTTGGTCTTAGGCTAGGTTCTTTTTTTTTTTTTTTTTTTTTTTTTTTTACGAAGTCTACTGATAGCTAGTATCAAAGAAATATCTTTCAGAATGCCACCAATTTAGCAACAAACATTGAGGTCTTGGTGCTTGGCTTTACTTGTTTTTACTAAATCCATGTTGGTTATTGATTGACTTTTCAACCCCATTAGATAACCAGTGATTTTCTCTTTTCCACAGCCTGAATGGGATCCCAGGAGAGCTTCATGTAGTACACAGACTTCTGGAAGGGATCAGAAGGGAAAGGACTGTAAAAACAAATTATTGGTGAGGGAAGTGGGAAAAGATACTCTGTTAAAAGGAATTTACTGAACAATTTATTGGCAAGACTTGGCTTGAGTCATTCACAAGAGTTAGACCTAGGGGGGCTTAGAGACATACAAGTTCAATATAAATCAACAATATGAGAAAACAATATGAGGAAAAATCTAGCTCAATCTTAGGTCATAGTAGTTTAAGAACAGTGTCATACAGAGAGGTTACAACCTTACATCACTTTTGTAATGTAATAAAATTAAGTTTAGTTTCAAGTTCCTAAGTCATTTTATGCAGGTAAGGTAGCATAGGAAAAGAGTTAAATTTTGTTTGTTATTTACCACGTACCAGTAACTGGGCTACACATTTACATAAAATAACACATGAAATGTAATGCCTAAATCAACCATTTGAATATAAAGAACATATACAACACCAAAAAACCAACCTGATGAAAAAATGGGCAGAGAACCTAAAGAGACATTTTTTAAAGAAGATATACAGATGGCCAACAGACATGTGAAAAGATGCTCAACATCACTAATTATTTGAGAAATGCAAATCAAAACCACAAAGAGATATCACCTCATGCATCAGAATGGCTGGAATCTAAATGACAAGAAATAATAAGTATTGATGATGATATGGAGAAAAAGAAACCCTTGTGCACTATTGGTGAGAATGTAAATTGATACAGTCACTGTTTTTTGAACATTTCTCAAAAAATTAAAAAAAAAGAAATACCATATGATCTAGTAGTGGAACTACTGGGTATTTACCCAAATAAAATGAAAACACTAGTTTCAAAAGATACATGTACCCTTATATTTATTGCAGCATTATTTATAATAGCCAAGATATGGAAGCAACCTAACTATCCATTTATAAATGAATTGATAAAGAAGATATGGTACACACACACACACACACACACACACACACACATACACACACACAGATACACAATGAAGTATCACTTGGCATAAAAAAGGATGAGATCTTGCAATTTGTGACAACATGGGTGGACTTAGAGGGTATTATGCAAAATGAAATAAGTTAGACATAGAAAGACAAATGCCATAAGATTTCACTTACATGTGGAACTTAGAAAACAAAACAAATAAACAAAAAAAAGCAAAAGCAGACCCATAAATCCAGAAAACAAATTAATGGTTGCCAGAGAGGAGGGTTGTACGGGATGGGCAAAATGGGTAAAGGGGAGTGGGAGGTACAGACTTTAAGTTAGGGAATGAATAAGTCACAAGAATGAAGGGTAGAGTATAGGGTCTGGTAATAGTGTTGTATGATGACAGATGGTAACGACACTTGTGAGTATAACATAACAAGAGTTGTTGAATCACAATGTTGTATATCTGAAACTAATGTAACATTGTGTGTCAACTATACCTTAATTAAAAAATACTAATAAATTTTTAAAAATCAACCATTTGACATAGGTATTACTTTTCTCTTTTGGATACGAGAAAACTCAAAGAGATTAAGTGACAAAGCTCATAAATAAACTCTGATGACCAAATCCATGTTCCTGCATTTTTTAGTACTGAAAAATTCAATAAACCTACATGTTTAAAAATGAGAGAATGATTAAAACAAGTATTACAAATACACGCAATAGACACAACAACATATCCGCTTTGCAAGTATGACCTTTCTCTAGTACCCATTACAAAGGAAAGGCATTGTCTCATATATCTCCTAGCTGGTTGATTTAGAAGGTTCTTAAGTACTATGCATCGTCAGGGCTGATCCCAGCACTGAGACTACTTGCTGTACTAATTAGTCACCAGTCTAAATTTCTGAATACAGAGTGTTTCCTCTATTTATTTTATTTTATTTATTTTTTTTGAGAGATAAGAAAGTGAGATTGTGAGCGGGGTAGGGGTAGAGAGAGAGGGAGAGAGAGAATCCCAAGCAGGTTCTGTGCTGTCAGTACCGAGTCCAACTCAATCCCATGAACAGTGAGATTGTGACCTGGGCCCAAACTAAGAGTTGGATGCTTAACCAACTGAGCCACCCAGGCACCCCAGAGTCCTTCTTCTTAATGGTTAATTGCAGAGGATAAATGAAAAGCCCATCCCAAGGCTAGAAGGAGATTCACTCTTCCAATGAAAATTTGGACCAATTAAAGAGAATTATAATATAAGAGAAAAAAGAACCCAATAATTTAAAGCATTCCAGAAGATTCCTTTATGAGCATCTCCCAGCCTATATCCAAGCAATAGCTACACTACCTAGATAAGGTGGGTGAACAAGAAAGCTTAAGATTAAAAGATAAATTAACTTGGCAGTTTGATTGACCCATCTTGAGCACAATTGCTTATCACACTTCTATGATATTAATAGTGAAAAATGCTTGTGATAAAAATATTTCTGATGTCTATTTCAATATTGAAATATTTTGCTGTCAGCATTAAGAAAGAAAAAAATTCAAAATGAGATACCTTTTTTGAAGGTAGAGAGCATTTAAATAATATTCTGAATCACTTTTTAAAGTTTTTTCCTTTAAATTTATTTTCCCCAAATTCATATCCTCAATTTTATAATTTATAGACTTTTGACAACAGTTTATAAAATTTTAAATATTTATAAAATTCAATATTATCTCTATTATTAATTACTGCTGCTTCTAAGCCTAATTATTTTTGATCAATTTCTGTGGTTTCTATAATCAATTTCTTCTAAAAGGGTATATTTCATCTTTTTCATATCTTGTTCTCCCTAACCTATTTAAAAGTGCCCTTCGTAATCTCTTTAACCTCTTTGCTGGTATTTTCTCTTTCCTAGTATCTATAAAGGATTATCAGCTATTTCTATATTACCTCTCTAACTTTTTTATCTTCTATAACTATCATTCAAGTCAATCCTACATGTTTTTCTTCAATGAAGATATTTATTTTCCTGTTGATGTCTGATAATTTCATGATAAAGACCTATTCAAAGTTTCTAGGCCTTTATGGACAGAACTATAATCTGCTCTGCTTTAGTTATGGTGTCCTTTAAAATACTCATGAATTTTAATATTTCCTCTCTCACTGAAACATAATAACTTGATACTTTAATTCCTGCAAATCTGATTTATTGGAAGTTAATGGTATTGAAATGCTGTTGTATGTGATCTTATTATTTAATATTCTAAATTTTAATATCTTGTAGGCTCTATGTGCAAAGCTTGCCTGATTGTAATAAAAGTATCCTGATGTAAGAGGCTTTAGAGGTCATCTGTTTCCATTTTTGCTTTGGTAAGATTATAATGATGCCATGTTGAACAAGCATAAAGCTACCATATCTCTTTGGCTCTCCAAAGGACATTCAAATTATAACTAGGTGATTTAAAATCTCTGTGTTATTAAATTATGTAGAATTTGACACAATAATCTCTAAAAAATTTTCACAGTAAAATATCAGATCAATTCAGATGGCAACCCCTTATAGCATTATTGACATTTTAAGAAGAAAATGGTATTCACTAATGCACTTTTTCATTTACATCCACTTGGAATTTTTTTCTATTCTGCCCACATTGCTTATACTTTTTGTATACATATTAAATTTAATATGCATCTTTCTCATTTCACTTTGGTACATCTCAAAGTCCTTCTGGTCAAGAAGCATCAACATTAAAAATGAGTAAAGTAGGATATTATCTTTCATAGTATTGATAAACAGAATATTTCTCTTTATTATATTTCTAAAAGTTGATACATGTCATATTTATTAGTCAGGGTTCTCCAAAGAAACAAAATCCATAGAATGTATGTGTGTATATATGTGGAAAGAAATTTATTATAAGAAATTGACTCACATGATTATAGATACTGATGAGTTCAAAATCTACAACATGAGCTGGTAAGCTCATGGAGAGCCAGGGTACAAATGAAATTTGAAGGCAGTATTTGGAGAATTCTGTCTTCCTCTGGGAAAATGGTCTTTTTGTTCTATTCAGGCCTTCAAATGATTAGATGAGGCCAGCCTACATTATGGAGGACAATTTATCTACTCAGCATTCACCAATTTAAATGTTTACTACATCCAGAAACACACTTCAACTTGACACGTAAAATTAACCGCCAACACATTAAGATATGTTATGATAGATAAAATATCTCAGATATTGTCTCTCTCAATGTTATCTCAGATGATAGAGACAAATTTGCAGATGTGATCTATAATTTCCTAATAATGGCATTCTTAGTGGTAATCTGGGACAATAATCCATGAGTGTAGACAATGCCACATTACACAATCTAACAACTCAATCTATCACCTTAATATCAGTTCATATTTCAGATTGGCATTACTGCCTTGTTCCAGAACTGAGTAAAATCTCTCACTCTAGAACCCTGGGTTAAATAATATTCCTAGCAATGTCCTAACAAGGGACATTTTTTTAAATTAGTCAATAGAAAAGTTTATTCTTTAGTTTGTCAATAATCTCATAACCACACTGTTTGGTAGGATTTAGAAAGACACTAAATCATCATCTTTGTCCTTCCAAATGATCTCTAAATATTAGTGTGTTAATATAATAGACACACTTCCTTTGCCTCTTTTTTTACATACTTAAGTAGGCCAATATTTCATAACATTATTCTGTAACTTTGTACATTAAGCCCCAACATTCACGTTGCCCCATTTGATCTTCATAGCAACTATATAGGGTAAGTATGAATATATCGGATTGTCACTGCTTTATTATTTTGAAAACAGAAACAGAGAATGTAATAGTTTTCTCATGGTCATCCATCTGGTGGCCATCCATCTAGCTTAACTAGAAGCTGGGAATCTTGACTATTAGTTTATTAGTCTCTTTTTTTATTACATTACATTACATTACATTGAATGCAACTGATCCAATGAGAATTGTATACATTGACTAGGTAAACTTGCTCTTTTATCTTGCCTTCTATATGAAAAACAAGTAGTTTAAAAGTTTATTTTCTATTTCATCATCCAATTATCTCAAAACCATTTAATATATTCAGCATCTACTGCCTACAAAGCATTAGATCACATTGACTATTTAATTGCAACCCCAAAAGATTCTGAAGTTCCTGTGAAATTCCAATAGACATGACTCTGTAGATAAATAGGAAGCTAAATTGGGAATATATAAGTAATTGCCACTAGAAAAGGAGTCTGTCTGAATCAGCTTTCTCACAGTATTGTTCCAGAATTTTCATTGAAATGTTCACTAAGTCAGAAGAGTTTATTGATAGTATCTATTTTGTCCCAAATTTTGGAAGGCAGTTTATTGATATAATAGTGTGGGTGTGTTCCACCTGCACTCCACACTCCCTCAAATCCCAGCAGGTGGTGTCGTATTTACTTGCTTCATAATGTTTGGAAGGGCTGAAAGCAGAAGCCATCAAAAAGAATTGCTTTATATGTTTGGTTAAGGCCTACCCTTATTAGAGAGTGGATGCTGGGTTTTGAAGATAGATGGGAAGAAAGTAGAAATTTCCTTTAAGAGTAGCAATGTAGAACCAAGCTGCCTAGAATGGAGATGGAGAAGTCCCTAGCGTACTGGACAACTCTATAGGGCAAACTCACAGAAAGTGGGCAAATCTCAGAAAGGACTAGGTACACAGTGTACCAAGGGAGTCTGGAGCCCAAAAGCCAGATTTACCTGCTCTGGGTCTATAAATGACAGAGAAGTAGAAAGCCACTGGAGGGTAAGGGACCCTATGAGCTTCAGATTGAACTACAATTGGTCCTATAATGCATAAGTTAGATTATAGTGATCACATGAATCTTCTACAACCAACTGGAAAATTGAGAAAGAAAGTATATTTTATCTTGTCCTCCAATAACTGAAATTGAATATAGACCCAGAAGCAAATCAAATTAAACTAAATAAGGCTATGCTTCCCTAACATATGAGTATAAACACTGAAATTCGCTCTCATTACACACATTTGACTCTAACGTTTAAACTCACTGGAATGAGAATAAGAAACTGGCTGAGCGATAATATTCTGTATTATTAGCTTAGATAAGGAGAAGTAGGAAATGAGTATTGGGTTCCTGGACTTGTGTCAAATATTTTACTCACATTTTTCACATTTACTAAGCACAATGGAGTTTTGAGGTATTTTTTTGGTGTTTCTGTTTTACAGATGAAGACTTGAGGCTTAGAGTGAATAATTTAAGTCACATGCATTCTTAATCCTAAAGAGGCAACCACAGATCCTACTTTTTAGGCAGTAAACAATAAAATATTTAATGGCTTTAAGATTCAGTTTTAGAGAGAATAGCACAAAATGTTGATAATAGTATCATTATACTACAATTACAAGCACAAATCTATCAAATAAGAAATATTAATTAAAAATGCCAAATAATGAAAAACTGAAAATTTCTTTGTATAGTTGATCCTTTCAAACTTAGGTTTACAAAATAGTTAAACTATACAATGTGCACAAAGCAAAATTTCTTCATCAACTAGTTACTTCATCATCTCATTCTGATAGATGGTAAGCATTATAAGAAGGCTGCCTGCTGTAAACCAGAGACAGATGAAGTATCTTATCATGACCAAAAGAATGAGAACTGAAAACTTAAGACTCTAACCAAAACCCATAAAAGTTTCCTCTCATACCCTCTGTGTAAATGTTTAAGTTAAAAGTTATTAAAATCTTACTTTCAAAAATTTAAAAAAAAATTAAATGTAGCTGAATTCACGAAAGATAATGGGATAAAAATGGAAAAACTTCTTAAGTGTTTCTTTCCAATATCAGCAGCCCCAAGACATTAAGCTCATGATATAATCAATAAAATTGTCATGCCCTAAATTCTAACATAATACTGGGTAGTATTAAATCTCCTATTGCAGAAACTATAATACACTCCAGATTTTATTTTTGGCCTAAAATACAATGTTTCTTGCTTGACTGAAATTCAAAATATATATATAAGAGAATGTAACTTAACTACTGATATATAGTGTAGTCCCTCTCGTCAAAGAACCTAGGAAAATCAATGTATATAATTCGACCCCAGAACTCTCATTTGGAATCACTTTGTGAGGATTATTTCTCATTTTTAATAACACAGGATTGGAAAGCTCAGATAATGGAAACAAAATTGCTCTAATGGTTATAAAATATTTGTAAACTAAAATATATTCATTTTGACTGCAGAAGAGACACTTAAATAATTTAACTGCTGTGAGTAAAATTGAAATGGAGCTGTAATTACTTAGATTTTCAGCATCCCCTCCTTTACAAAGCGACTGCTACTGGTTTCCCTATCACAGATACTTCTATCCTGCCAAAAAAGAAAAAGATTAAAAATATGTGCCAGCTGCAGGAAGACTGAGCCTGCAGCAAATTAACAAAATACAGGTGACACTTTTTCCAATCACTCTTTCTTACTAATGTGGTGCCTTGCAAATATGTATTTCATTAACTCTGTAAGAATATACATGAGGGATACATCAGCCTTAAATGAAAGCAGAAAAACAGCTATTTTTTTTTTCAATTTTGAAGTCCTTTTTAATTAGCTTTTTAGAAAGTATTAAAAATAATTCTTTCAAATCAAGACTATAAAAATGTGGCCCAAAAATTACTTGAGTAGTTTTCCTACTCTTTACTGGGACATCCCCAGACAATCTGGAAATCTAAGAATACTGAAGTTGAGAGTCTATATAAGAAAACAACATTAAGGATTTTAAATATTATTCTAATGCATTCCTTGAATATTTGTAGATGATGAGATTATTTCAGAATAAAGACATTCTTCAAAAAATTAATCTACTACTTTCTCACCTACACCTTTCTCCACGCATATACATTTTTTAAAAATATATCTTCTAACGACTCTTATTTTCTCGTCCCTATTATTTTTCCTTCATCCTCTCATTGCTTTTTTCTGTCCTTTATTCCATATTAAATTCAGGTCCCAAATCTTTGCCACGTGCAAGTAGCTAAGGACCACTATTATTTTAATAGCCACCAATTTATTGTTTAACTGAATCTCTCTTAAATTTAGGTGGTTAAATTAAATCTCAGGAAGAAGGTTAGGAATGTTTATGTTGGTTTTTATATTTACCCCACCGTCCATAGATGGAATTACTAAGAGGATCTACCAGAGCTGATCCTAATTAGGAAAAATGTTTATCATCATGGTCTATCCACAAGGTGGTGGGTTCCAGATGTCAATCACCTAAATATGAAGCACATCATGGGCAAAACTGGAAGCTCCTGAGTTCATAACCTCCTTCTTCCAACAATTCATACCTGAAATTCCAATATGAATACCCATGTCTTACCAGTACCTGTAAGTAGATCTCTGATTCGTTTTCACATACATAATGGGAATGGAGGCTGACTGTGAAGCCATTTTGCTGGTGCCCAACTCTTATTCCTTTTCACTTTTTCTCCCAAGTTATCTATCCTCTATTCTCCTCCCCTTGCCCACAAATACTGACTGAGGACCTATAGAGGACACTCATAATTAAAAGGCCATAGTCCCTTCACCTGTAATAGCACACAACTTCTTTTCTTTCCAGTATCTCCTCCAATTTTTTTAATTATTATTAAATAAATGTCTTCCTTTGAACTATGTGATTCCAGCAGTGGCTTCCAATTACTACATTGATCTGCGATCAGTGCCATGGAGGTTCTATATGATCCATTCAGACCATAGCACAATTACACTATCCTCAAGCCAATATGTAGTATTGGTATAATAGGTGAACACTTTTCTAAGCTGCTGTAGAGTCATTCTCTGAGGGTTTGTTTTATTTTGATATTTATGTTTTTTGTTTGTGTGTGTTTGTAGTTGGAAAAAAAAATCCCTTGGATTATAAAGCTCAAGAACTGCCAGCCAACACAGTTCTATTTTGTGAGGTTTAGTGGCTAGAAGTATTGAAGTCAACATGCAAAGAAAGAGAAGGAAAATACAGTTACTAGTCCTTGAAGTTCTTGGAGAAGTGTAGGACCCACTTTCCTGAAGCTTGGTTTCTTAACTCTTTCTTCAATGTAGTGCATTGAATAATTTTTATTTTTACATAAGTTACTTTCTGTTGCATTACTAACTTCCTTGCAAATCACACACCTGGGATCACTCGGTTTGTGCAAATATACAGGATGGTCATCTGTAGCACCCTGGCAGTGATACCCATATAATATCCAATTTAGAGTCAAGTCAATTATTCTCAACTTTCAATAGAACTAGCACCAAGTGCTGTTTGCTTTCAAGTATAAAAATTAGCCCAACTCAAATCGCCGGTATTAGCATTAGGATCATATTTAAATACTGAAATTCATATTGCAAAGTCATTCAGGTTACATCTACCCTCAACTAGGGATCCTTTCCCTCAATTAGATTAAAAATCTATTATCACTATCACTTGTTCCTAAAATAGCTATCTAGTGAATTTTTCTATATGGTCAATTTAAATTATGAGACAGGTTCACCAATTTTATACAAATAAACTCATAACCTTTTTGACTTTTTACTATTTTATTTTAAAACATACTATCTCACCAATATCTTATGGATCATCTAAAACTCTGTTGATTCTATCACCTTTCACAATAAAGTAGAACCTGAGTGAGATTAAAAAAAAAAATGAACATGTATCTCTGAGTTATATTTTCTATTTTCAATGACTATTGCTTAAAGCCTGCATAATCATCAAGGATTTTAAAAATTCTTTTGTTTAGTGTTTATAATGTAAGATAAACAACACTACCAAACTGTTTGCAAGTGAAGGCTTTTACAGACAGTCTGAAGGCTTTCCTATATCATTAGGATATACATTAATAGCCAAGTAATTTCATTTTTATTTTTATTTTTTTGTCATTTATTGTAATTTTCTAGAAGAAACACTAAGTGCTACCTAAATTCAAAGTGTCACAGAAGACTTCATGGAATCAGTGGAATTGGATTTGAGATTTGACACATGAGTAAAATCTTGTTGGATATGCTTTAGCAATGACAAATGGGCAAAAGTATAAAAGCCATGTTTAGGGAATTGTGAGTAGAATAGTTTGCTTGGGATAGATTGATTGATTAGCATGGAGCAAGTGAAAAGATAAGGCAGAAAATATGGGCAGAATTCAAATTATGGAAGGATCTGAATATCAGATATTAATCACTTCCTGGCCTTTTGGCTAAGAGCAAGTGAATATCAGATGTCAATCATTCTATCAGTCAATCAAAGTCCATCTTGAAACCATATCTACTGAGTATGTACCATGTGCCAGGTATTGTGTTTAGCCCTGATAATACAAACTTAAATTTAGTCCTTAGAGCTATTAGGAGAATGACAAGTAACTTTGACATGATGAGGGATACTGAGGACTGAGAAGGTTTCCTGCAGGAATGGATATCTGAGATGGGTACTGAAAAATGATAATCATTGACAGGATACTGGAAAGGCAAGATTGGAAGAGATATATTAGCTCAGTGCCAGAAAGAGGGGAGAAGGACAGAGCCAGAGGGAATATGACGTTCAGAGAATTATAAATAATTACAAAAAAATTCTGTAAACTTGATGCTTACGGTGTAGAAACAGAACTCAGAAGCTATATTTGGAGACTTAATTATTATGCCCTGCTATTAATAGGAAAAACGAGCTTAAATATCACCTAGTTCACATTGTTTTATTCTTACAAAGTTAGAAGTCGTTTTGTGCATATTCTTTATGTAATCACTTAGCTTAGGAAAAAAAAAAAAAACATTCTTCATAATATTCTTTAGTCCAGTTGTAGCTATATTATCCCAAAGTGTTAATTAGCTTAGTTTATGTGGTGTGTGCCTCAAGGGCAGGATGCTTATCTGTTCTGTTCCCTGATGCATCTCAAGATCTTAGAGATAAGATCTCATCTTAGAGTAGTACCTAGGACAGATAGAGTATTCAGAAAATGTTGAATACAATTAATAATATATTAATATATTCTCAGAGAGGTAATGTTGTTTTTTTTTTTCTCTTTATGTGATGAGTGCATTGAAATTTTTAAAAAGCTTATCATTGAGTTTCTGGGTTCAGAGATGCATAGTACTGAACTCCGTTTAAGAATAATGGAGTTTTATTTGTCATTCTGCAGTTACCTTTTGGATAAGGATCCCAGGGAACAAAACTCCTCCCCACTCTGATTGCTCCATATTGTCTGGGAAAGACTTCTCAAAGAAATACACTGAATACAAACCTGGACTGCATATGATCTGGGCCAGCTCTCAGCTTTGAGCATATTTAAATTAGTCAAATGCTTACTCTAAAAAGCACTGATGTGGGAGTACTCAACTTCTGATGCATTTTGGTTGAGCACTAATCAGCTGCTAGCCTCCTGTTACTAATTAGCTTTTGGTTTTCCGATGAGTTCAAGCTTAAAACTTGTAGAAGTTTATATTTCAAATGTCTGCAAATAGTTTAACAGTCTCAAACTCAACCTTTTTAAACTCTTGGAGGAAATAAAACAAAAATCTGTTAGTGTTTTTTCTTGTAAAATTAAACTCATGACAACATTTATGAAGGATATTAGAACTGTATAATGTGTACAATTGCCAAACAACCAAAGTCCCTTCAATCCAGAGCCCAAATTTTTTTGAAAAATAAAATGAGTATACTCAAGGATAAACTATCTGAAAGAATAAAGGCTTAGGATATAGAAGATAGGTGTCACTGTAGCAAGTATACATGTTTCACAGAAAACCCCTCTCTGTACCTCTTGTGCTCTTTTCCTTAGTTAATTCAAAGTACTTTGAGCACTCATCGTGGGTAGATGACTATTTATTTTCTCTGTCTCAAATATAGAAAAAAATCTTTTCACAAGTAACATATATCAATCAAGGGACATCCTCGCGAAGGCTTGTTTTGATAGCTGTTGTTTTCTATTTATTTCCAATTTCTGAAATCAGCCAACCTCTCTTTTGCCACAGTTTGGCCTGTGGTTATATTATACTTTCCTTTAGATGTACAGAGGTTATAGTAACATAACAATGACTTCATAAACTCTTGTATATATGGTGTGCATTTGTGCCTGAATATTTTCCAAGTAAATTAGCATTTATCAAGTGGCTATTACATGCTCCAACTGCGAAATGATATTTAATGATTGATGTTTAAGTGTATAGTTCTGAATTATTTATGTAAAATAAGATAAGACAGAATGCCAAAGAAATACCATTTCCATTTAAATTGAGGGACAGCAGGGGTGCCTGGGAGGCTCAGTGGGTTAAGCTTCCGACTTCAGCTCAGGTCATGATCTCACAGTCCGTGAGTTCAAGCCCCGCGTGGGGCTCTGTGCTGACAGCTCAGAGCCTGGAGCCTGCTTTGCATTCTGTGTCTCCCTCTCTCTCTCTGCCCCTCCCCTGCTCATGCTCTGTCTCTCTCTCTCTCTCTCAAAAAGAAATAAAAACATCAAAAAAAAATTAAAAAAAATAAATTGAGGGACAGCATAGTGTAGTAAGCATACTATGACTTCTGAACTTGAATGATTTCCTATATTTACTAGCTTTGTGTCTTTGGGCAAGTTTCTTAAGTCTCTTCATGTCTCTTAGCATCTGTTTCCTCATCTATAAATTAGGGATAATAATAGTAAAGATAATACATTAACCTGCTTAGAACATTGCTATAACCTAGGAAGTGTGAGAAGGGAGATGATTCATTTTCAGAAACACAAATAAAAGCGGTGCTGTCTAATTAACAATAGGTTTGCAACGTGTTGGAAATATGTATGAAACCCTGCCCCTTGTCCCCAAATGGAGTCCCAAACTCTTGACACTTTACTTCCTGGTTCTTCTTCCCCTCATTGCTTCCCAGGCCTATTTTCTCAGATTTTGCAATGAGCATACGCCAAAGAACAAAGGGAGGAAGGACTAAAATTCTCTGCATCACCTCAGGAAATGTACATTTGTTCCAAGTAGGCTGCTTTTTTGCCTTACATGGGCATAGGCAACGCCCTGGTAAGGCTGTAACCTCTGTAGGACTCAGCCAATGAGGAACCGGGGGAGACTTACCTGCTAGGAGCTAAGTTGCCTGCTGTAACTGCCAATCCATTAGACACTTGCTCTTGCAAGAATGTTGATTAGAGCTTTGCTCCACTGTACTTGGAGACTCCTTTGATTGGGTCGATGGGCTTATTTCTAACAGAAGTAGTTAATAAACTCTAGCTACTATATCAAAGTGATTCCCACTGAAAAACTCCAGGACTCATTATTGCACTTTACTGATAGTAAATAACAACAAAGATATTTTGTGAGAAGAAGAAAAAAAATAGTCATCTTTGGGAAAATGTAATTATCAGTTATATAATTCACAATTTAAAACAGAGAAAATCGGGACATCTGGGTAGCTCAGTCAGTGAAGCATCCGACTCCTAGTTTCAGTTTAAGTCATGATCTCACAGTTTGTGAGTTCAAGCCCTGAATTGGGCTCTGTCCTGGTGGCATAGAGCCCGCTTGGGATTCTCTCTCTCTCTCTCTCTCTCTCTCTCTCTCTCTCTCTCCATCTCTGTCCCTTTCCCACTTGCTTTTGTGCATTCTCTTTCTCTCTCTCTCTCAAAATGAATAAATAAACTAAAAATAAAATAGAGAAAATAAATAAATTACTCAGAAGAACAATTCACTTTGGTGATAAGATCAGCCAGTAATTTCTTCTAGGGCTCCTGATAAAAAAGACATTGTATGATGAAATAAATAGTACTTTTCACAACAGCCATAAAATAAGCATAATGACAACTTCAATCCTCAATATAGGCCGATGGCATCATTAACAGTGCCCAATTCAGAACAAGAACTCAGGAGAGGCAGTTTTGCAAAGGGTTGCTCTTGGTTCACAAAATTGGAAGCTTCCCAGGTGAAGTCTGAAACTAGCCCACATACATGGAGGACAAGGAGAGACAAAAAAAAAAAAAAAAAAAAAAAAAGAGGTAAGTCACTTCAGATTGGTTCAGATTGGTAGGTGGCAGGTTTAACAAGCAAGAGAACTAACCTATGAGGCTTATTGTGGGTGGTCACAGGACTAATAGATCTCTGCACTGGCCTGCCAGAATCCTAAGTTTATATAGATGCCTTCACTAGGTTCAGTCACATTTTCAGTTCAGATGGTCTCAACACCACCTTACTCTCAAGGCTCTGTCTTTGAAATAGCTCCTAGCGGTGGAGTGGTGGGCAGACGTACATTCCAAGGATGGGTGGGGTGAGAAGCCTTTGATCACCAGATCCAGCTCACAGGTCAACCAGCAGTCCTGTCTTCTCAGTGATTCCTCCAAAAGACGCTAATGAACTAGACAGCCTGCTTTCTGCTGTTTTAACTTCTTCTAGCAACATAATCTATATTATCTATAAAAATGCCTGACATTTAAGCAATCCTCTTTGAATATTTTTTTCCATCAAATAATGTTTTGAAAAATGAGTGACAGAGCTTGAGATGGTATTCTTGGCAGGGTAACTAATCCATGCTGCCATTTGAGCATACATATGTCTTTCTTACCAAATCATGAGGTAAAATCATTTTGTAGAAGCTGAGCTGTCCCATAGAGACAGTGACCTAAATATAAAGCCACACTATCTTTGCTCTGTAGTGAAGTTGTCAAGTATTTTCTACAGATGGGCATATTAAATACAGCCCAGCACACAGGCACATTAGAGGTCAAGTATCCAAGCTTTCACTCCATGAAACACAAAGTAAATTATTTTATTTTGAAAAAAAATGTGGTAATCATAAACAAGTGCCTTGGGCAGAATAAACTGTATCCGTAGAATGCCTACTTGTGAGCAAAATAACTTCTAGATAGACTGCTTATGAGAAAACACCAAAGTAACCAAATGAGGTAATTTATTTTATGGCTTTGTCTTTTACAAACCTGTTAAAAGCAGGGAAATGTCTATCAAAGGTAATTGGTTCTGTTTTAGAAGCAGGGTAGATTGTTTCTGAACAAATCAAATTCAAGCTGATAAAGTTATAATAGACACTTATGTGTCTACTATTCAAAAAGTAGTGTCAGCTCATTAAGAAACACACTTTAAAGAAAGGATAACAAAACATACCTTTTCACCCCTTTGAAAACTTCACTCTGGGTTAGAAGACTGTTCTTACCAGTTCTAATTACTGCATTACCAAATGAGGTGCAGCTTTCCCATGAGCAGCAAATGGGTCCGTAACTGTAGTTGCAGCCCGCCTATTACTAACTCACTAACTGATGACCACCAAGGTAGGAGTTTAGAAAACAATATGTAGATTTCTTTTCCTGGGAGTTTCCATGAGTTGATAAAGAATGCAATGCGAGTAAAAGCTATTCCTAGATCCTGCCCAAGCCTCAGATAAATATTATCCTGAATATCAGAGATATTCAGATCAGACTAGCACCGAGCAAGCAGGACAATTTGGGATATCCAACCAACAAATTTACTGGGAACTGAGAGTTTTCCTTTTTGAAGTGAAATAACCATACCCTTAGATGAGATCTAAGACCATGCCTGTTGGTTAAAGTAATGAATGATAATAGGCAAGATTCCTTAGCAGCCTTACACAGGGTGAGGAAGAAGGGAGAGAATCTTCCTTAGATGCTTTATTCAGCAAATATTTTAAGAACAAAATGAGAAGGACTGTTAGTAGGATCCACTGAAAATTACATAGCATTTACAAAATTTAGAAACTGTTTTCTTTTGATTTTTTTTAATGCTTATTTATTTTTGAGAGAGACAGAAATCAAGCAGGAGCAGGGCAGAGAGAGAGAGAGAGAGAGAGAGAGACAGAATCCAAAGCAGGCTCCAGGCTCTGAGCTGTTAGCATAGAGCCCAACATGGGGCTCAAACCCACGAGCAGTGAGATCATGACCTGAGCCAAAGTCAGACACTCAACCAACTGAGCCACCCAAGGCTGCCCCCCACAAATGTAGGAACTCTTTTCTTTTTTGTAGAACTAAGAAAAATGAGTCCCCATGATGTAGTTAGAAACACAGAATCCTATACTCTCACCTCTTAGTTCTCCTTTATACCGGATTTAAAACCTTTAATCATACTACTCAATAATATTTTGTACTAGCTAAATTTTTGAAGCACTCTGAAATGTACAAGAATGTTACATATGTATATTAAAAGCATTAAATGTTCTAAGGTCTCATATTTTAATATTTTTTGCCTGATGCTTCACTAGCCTCACTAAAATATTTTGGCCTTCTGGTGTTCCTTGTCAATCCAAGTAATCACTAGAGTCTTGATAGTGTCTTGCTCATTGGTTCATCCCCAGGGTATTAGCTAGCAATAGTATCGTCTCCATATGTCTACTGTTTTGGAACCATGAGTTAGTATAATAGGCCTTATGCTTGTTCTGACCTTCTGGAATTAAGAATTATTTTAATTTATCTGACAGTAAGAAAGAAAATAAATTTCATCCTGAAGACACCCAAATGGAGTTTTATAAATCCTTTGTCAAAGAGCATTAATGAATAGAGATGGAATATTAATTCATTTTAATTATTTTTTCCCCTGGCTTCTCTAGTTTATTCATTTGTCCTGATAACACTCTAACGTAGAAATGATAAGGCTTAAAACAAGGGGAAAGGGTATTTCTTTTTTTTTTTTTTAAGCTCAATCTACAACATGCATTTTAAAATTGGCACAGAGCGATAATGCATGGGATGACTAACCAGAATGTCATCTATAATGCTGTCTCTCTAAGTCAATATGTGCGTAACATTTCCCTTACATCTATCCTATATAGTATTGTATACCACCACCAAGTACTAATAAAAAATGAACTTACTGAGAAGTTTCCTATTAATAATAATGCATATGCTTCTCTGAATGCATGCCTTGCAGTGAAACAATACTTTCATTCCTGCCCAAAGCAGAACACTTTCAAACCTGACACCAATCCTGGTACTCAGAAACCTATAAATGATTATCTCAGCCATGGGCTACATAAAATAAATTAAGTTTTAAAGATCATAAAAACAAAACCATGTGTCTAAACATATGGCATGTTCATTGGCAGTGTAAGTGCTCATCATAAGAGAAATCTCATCCAGTTTGTCAGGAAACGGAATCAAATATTTCCTCCCATGGAAGTCAGCGAGCTCAGTAGCAGCCCTCCCTAAGGTTTATGGTGAATGCGCCCATTGAAATACTATCACTGACAGTACAGAGGTAAAAACCCAAAACCATAAATGTGGAAAAATAAAATTCTAAAATCAATACTTAGAGGAAATTCAAACCTCAAATGGATGCTCTTCCCCTACCAGAAAAAAAAAAAAAAAAAAAAAAATTGAACCATCCTGGTAATTAGTAGATTGGCTAAAGACTAGAATAAAAATGGTACCAGGCATTTAGCCACAAAACATCAGTACATCCTCTTATTAATGTTTCTTGAAAGTTTTAAAACCATCTGGTTTTACAGCTAAGTCAACCCAGAAGGGAAGAAAATTAAAGTTCCACCTGCTGCTTCTTAAATGTGTCCACCCTAGAAGTGATACACAATACTTTCCACTTGAATATTATTAGCCCCATCAAATCTCATGTGATTACTATCTTCCCACATGCATGGAAATAGAGCAAAGCTGGGTATTGGTATAGGCTTGTTACTACGACCAGACAGGACTTTGGGATTTGTGTAATTATATAAACCCACCTCTTTCCAAAGTACCTAACTATACCCTTGACTTACAGGAGAGTAGCCCCTTTAGCAAAGTATTCAAACTATGTCCACAATTATACTTGGGTCCAACGGACTTAAAAGGACTTAAAGTGAATTATGTCCGTTGGTAAGAACCCAAATTGTGATGAGGGATAATGAAAGGGAGGGAAGAAGGCACCTGGCATATTTGAGTCAGCCTCAGCAGTCAGGACTAAGGACTGTAGGCAAATGATGAGACCACAAACAGTTTAGTGATTATTCCATAATTAGCATGGTCCTCTTCTACCACAAAAATGCTTAAAAAAATAAAAAAGTTTCTGGAGTAGCATAATTTCCAAGGAGTTAAATGTCATTGTTTCCCATTCTTACATCAATCAGCGTTTAAAGACATCGGCTTATATAACTTCACAGCAGTCAATGAGTATTTGCCCTTCCTTATCAAGAATTCAATGACAGCTCCTTATCATGACTGATCCAGCATGCTCTCTCAAGTATATGAAAACATAGTTAAAATTGCCTGCATCCCATTCTTCTTCAAAATAGAAACCCTTCAAAATGGAAACTTCTTCAAAATAGAAATTTGATTTTTCTTTTATTTATTTATAGCTCTTTGCAAAATTTCAACTACCAGAATACAATCCTGAGAATAAAACAGAGTTTTTTTCTAGATGTGAAGATCATAAGACATAGTAGGAGACATTTCCTCAAACTGGTGGGTTTCAGTTGCTATTTTTTCTTTAAAAAAAGAAATAGAAGAATCCTAAAACAGGCAAGTGAAAATAACCAAATATGTAAATGAGTATTACAATCCTCCTAGTGAAATTCTATGTCCAGTCTTCCTTTAAATAGAATTCCATGTGAGAACAGCCGAAATCCTAACCTACTCCCAACTGGTTGTAGCATGATCTTTAAATCAAAACACAGGCAATCAACTTAATGTGTCCCAAAAGGTATGAGATAGGGTGCCTAGGTGGCTCAGTCGACTAAGTTTTTTACTTTGACTCAGGTCATGATCTCAGGGTTCGCAAGTTTGAGCCCCACATCAGGCTTTGTGCTGACAACAGAGCCCACTTCAGATCCTCTGTCTCCCTTTCTCTGCCCCTCCCCTGCTCGTTCTCTCTCTCTCTCTCTCTCTCAAAAATAAATCAACATTAAAAAAAAAAAAGTACTAGTGGGGCACCTGGAGTGGGTCAGTCCATTAAGCCTCTGATTTCAGCTCAGGTCATGATCTCATGGTTTGTGAGTTCCAGCCTCACATCAGGTTCTGCACTAAAAGTGCAGAGCCTGCGTGGGATTGTCTCTCTTCTCCCTCTCTTTCTCTTTCTCTGCCCCTCCACCTCTCTCTCTCTCTCTTTCTCTCTCTCTCACAGGCATGCACATGTGCTCTTTCTCTCTCTAAAAAATAAATAAAAATTTTTTTTAAAGATCCAAGATTTATAACTCTTAGTTTCAAAATCTGTGATGTTTCAGTGATCTTAAGTTAACAAATGCAAAATATAAAATCAACCTGTTTAAAACTTCACAAAACTAAATGTATAAATAAATAAGTAAACAAAAAGAATGAGTGGTATGTGCTAAATATCCTCAAAGTATTGCAACCTTTAGGAATGAATCTAAGTTTCCTTTCCATAAAATTCAAGTGATACCAGCCGAGTTAAAATCATCTGTCCCACGCAATAATAAATAGCATGATAAAAATGCTAGTCATTCTGTTTTTTTTCTCTTAAGGACTTAATGTTTCAGGAAACAATTAGGAACTGAAGTTAAACAATAATGTCTCAGAAAAAAAGGAATAGAGAGAGAAAGGAAGAGTATGCTAGCTAACAGTCCAACACAATGACTCTTAAATGGATTAGTTTAATAATTCACTCAAGAAGCTCATTTTGATTCCTACATTGTGCTGAAATGTGTGTATTTGTTCTCTTTACAGTGATGATACCATCTTCAAAAATCTCAATCAGAGACTTGAGAATTATATCTTTTAAAAATATGATAGAGTTTCATAATGGTGCTTTGACAGAAAAGAGTTAAAGACTGAACAATCAAAAAAAATTATATGGATTAAGATAAAGGAGTGATAGTTTCGGTTTGAGAATATTCCTTATTCTCTTTTAGGAATTATACTAAAGTTTCTTATTATAGGTCTTTATAACAAGTTATTTTCTCTGTGTTCTAACTGTAATAAATAGACTTAAATTAAAGCTTATGGGATCTTAGTTAGATATCTGGAAAGATCTGCTGACAGAGGGGTCTGTTAAGCCCTGAATATAAGTTTGGACAATCTTTTCATTTATTAGGTTTTAAAAGGAGTGTGGAATGGCTTTTCCAACGGAATTTGCCTAAAGACAGAGAAGGCAGACTAGCTGACATTTCTGAAAACATTTTCAGCATTAATTTTCTCTGATATGGTGATTATGTAATCAGATCCTTGGTATAAATATTTCCTTTATTGCTTTTCCTCTACTCTCACCCATCACTACCATTCTTCACCATCTCTGAAAAAAATTTTTTGTAAACAGTTTCAGTGCAGAAAAGATAATGAAATTCAATTATGTTGTGTACATGAATTTATTATATAGGGATATATATATTTCCCAATGAGGGAAATTAATAAGACTTTATGTGACTATCAGTATTTAGGGATATGTATATATACATACAGCGAGTGGTTAAAATAATTGAAGAGCTTCACTCATTTTCTATATCTCTGGATTTTTATTTTTATGCTCCATTTGGCCATCCTATTCATAATTTTCAAATAATATATGTATGAATTGGAGATTCAGCTTTGCACTTCACAGTAACTGATTTCCAGAGGCACCCAGGTGATTTTGTATACAAACAAAGTTGCTGCCTGTGTATTTCACTGGAGAAGTATCTTGGAAAATCTTTTATAATGCTGACTTGAGTTGGGTCTATTTAATTTGGTTTGGTCTCAGCTTTCATGAATTTTCTATTTGTGTCAGTGATTTTCAAAGCCCTTCTAGGATTTTTGTAACCTTCCCATCAGCCATGGAAAAGAATCTTGTTTGCTAAAGCTTTGTAAATTACTTTATGTCACACTCAGAGTGCAAAAGATTTTACCAGGCAGCCAGACCAAACTTACAGTCATTCAGACTACATTTGATTTCAACGATTCATCTACTCTCTTGTAGGTGATCGCTTGTTAAATGTAATCCACCTTTTCCAGAGAGTCTTTGGGTAAGTTTGTGGTAGGAAGTTCCATTATTTCAAATATCCTATGTAATCCTTTACTATGATTAAGTGCTTATTCCTGATCTAGGTAAATAAATCTATTCCACAAATTTCTGCCTGTAATCTAGAAGCTCATAAGAGTCTTCTTTTGCTCCTGAAATGTTATACATACACGTCATATTTTAACTCACCTTCTTCTATCTCTTCTCTTCCTTCTAGTGAAATTATTATGCTCTTAGTTGATATTTTTTCCTTTCTCTTTGGTAAAACCACAACTAATCTTTTCTGAGAACTCCCTATGTAACAAAACTCCTATCAATCACACAGGTTCGATTTTGTCATTATTTCAATTCAGTGAATTTCACTTACAATTGTTCTAGACATAACACCCTTTCCCTAAATATTCCCAGCCTGAATTCTGTATTTATTTTTAATTCCATGTTAAACTCCAATTTTTGGTGCTTTTGTCATAATTCTAAACACAGATGCTAATCTTTGGTGCTTTCTCTATATTTAAAAACTAAAAATTCAGGGGTACGTGTGTGGCTCAGTCAATTAAGCATCTGACTCTTTGATCTTGGTTCAGGAACTCATGTTCCTGAGTTCGAGCCCAGCATTGGGCTCCACCATGACAGTGTGGACCCTGCTTGGGATTCCTTCTCTGCCCCTCTCACACTTACTCTCTCTCTCTCAAAATATATAAATAAATTAAAAAATAAATAAATAAAGTAGGGGCACGGGTGGCTCAGGTCATGGTCTTGGTTGGGGTTTGTGAGTTTGAGGCTGTCAGCCTGTGCTGACAGCTCAGAGCCTGGAGTCTGCTTTGGATTCTGTGTCTCCCCTCTCTCTGCCCCTTCCTGACTCATGCTCTCTCTCTCTCTCTCAAAAATAAATATTAAGTTTTTTTTTTTAATTCAATTGAGTAAATTTGAAGATCTAATTGGCTTTATTAAGCCATTCATGAATTAGGAACCCTCCCATCTAGCAGGTAGAGTGCTGAAGAGTTGTACCAAATGGAAGGCTTTTATAAGAAGAAGGGTGGGGCAAGAAGTTATTAGCAGAAGAAAAGGAAGGATTGTTTCAAGCTGGGTTACTTTCCCTTAGGGGGAAGTGCAGGGAATGTTATAAGGTGAATAACTCCACCTTCCTTTAGGCAATGAAAAGTCACAAGGACAGAATCAATGAGTGGTGCTGATCAGAAAACTCCAGATTCTTTGGCTTAAAATTCCACTTCTGGAGAGGTTGAAATTGCAACTACTTCTCAGTTTGCTATCCCGGGGGCAAGTGACTCCGCCTTGGGCCTGTAGTTTTCTTTAGCAACAGTTAGATTCCTGCCATTCTGTCGTTGTATGCAATCCTTTCCAAATTGTGATCCACGTAAATCACAAAGCAGGTATGTCACCTATGGTCCCCCAGCAAAGGGGGACAAGGAAGAATGCTGTTCCCCTTATTCCTCCCTCTGTAAATCAAATACGATGTCATCAAATATAGCTCTTCAGTCCAGAATGCTAGTTCCGGAACTATACAGCTAGGACAGTGATAGACATAAATTGGGGAGAAGCCTTGTGAGAGAATGGCAGAAGTCAAAAATACTGAATCGGCCATAACACGCCTCCATGGCTTCTTCTCCTGCCACAGTCTTCAATTAGCATTTCAACAACCAGCATATAAGTACAAAGAGGGAAAATGTGCATCAGGGCTTGATGCACAGCAAAAATGTAATTATGGTTGTAACAGAGCAATTCCCCGAGTGCCAAACAACCTAGAAAACGGAGGAGGCTGCTATAGGTAAATCCTTCCTAAAACGACTCCCCTAAACTTCACCCAAGTCATCCACTGGCGAATGAAGTCGGTTCTAACAGCCTCAGCTGCATTGTGTGTGCTCCTACATTCCTTAGGACATCATAAGAATCTTGGCTCGTTTAATTCCAATTTCTAATTTGTTAATATCACTAATTTTTTAAAGTTTATATTAAATGAACTCTGAATGTCAAATTTTCTAAAAGTTTAATTATGGAATGGCTGGTAAAAATCTGAAACAAATTTTATAGTAGATTTTTAATCTCTTTGTTTGACCAGGTACTTTTTTTTTCTTTTGATCAGGTACTTTCTAATGTTTTCAATGATATCAAACAAGTTGCATACCTACAGACACTATTAAAAAACAGAAATGTTTCTCCAACTCCTATTAAGTATGAAAATGTGAGTTTTGTCCAGTATGAGAAAGACTAGTATATTTTGGATATATCTGATATTGAAAGGAAAAGTTATGAATTTAATTACTTGATGGAGCTGATAAGCAGATATGTATTCATCTTAGGTTAATCATTTTGATTCAGGCAGTGACTGAAAGAAATTTCTTACAACTCTAACTTGACATTGCTGAACTTGGCCAACTCAAAGAACCTGCTCCTCTCCCTCTTCTCTCCTCCTCCTTTTTAAATTTAATTTAATTTAATTATTTTTTTAACAACCCTTTAAAAACATAAAAATGAGTCTTAGTTTGCTAGCCCCACAAAAACAAGCTGCAGGCCCCATTTGTCCTGCTGGAACGAGCTATAGTTTGCTGACTCCTATATTAGATAGACCGTGATTATTTCCATTCCATTTTCCTTCCTCCATAAAAAGCTTACAGATACTTAAATGAGGAGGCTAATACTATCCATCAATATCATGGAGTAAATAATTTCTCAAATTTAAAAAGTTTTTTTTAACTTTTTTTTTAATTTTATTTTTTGAGAGACAGGGAGTGAGCAGGGGAGGGGCAGAGAGAGAGAGAGGAAGATACAGAATCCAAAGCAGGCTCCAGGCTCTGAGCTGTCAGCACAGAGCCCAATGTGGGGCTTGAACCCATGAACATGAGATCATGACCTAAGCTGAAGTCAGATGTTCAACTGACTGAGCCACCCAGGTACCCCTGTAATTTCTCAGGGGAGCCTGAGCAGGGAAATATTTGCAACGTTTACAACTCATGTCTATGTCCAGAGAAATTCAATTACACTGTTCCTTTATCATTTAGCACATGGAACATTTTTATGTTACTTCTCTGTTAATATGATAGGAAAAGATAGGATTCAGTTGGCAGAGAGGAAAAGATTAGGACCTGAGGTCCCTGGGTGGGGAAAAACACATTTTGGAACATTGGGAGTGTCTCACCATATCAAACCCCCTCAGGAGTAAGTCTCCTCTTAAGAACATAAGAAGACACCATCTATCCCCCACTCAGGTTCCCCTCAGGAATTTGACAAAAGACCTAACTAAAACTAAGTAGACCATGAAACATATGACCCACAAGGGATAGTATGGCCATTGACCACCCCTCATACTATGGAAACCAACCCATCAGGAAAGACAACCCAGCACCTAAAGTTACCCAGCTAATAAGAGTAGAACCTGAGAAGGAACCAGGTAGGGGGATTAGAATCATACAAAACAAGGACCCTTGCCTATGGTCCCCGGACCTTCACTTTCAAATGCCCCCTCTCTGTAAAGAGAGTTTTAATACTATACTTCCTATCTGATCTTAAATTCTAATATAAACTTTTGCCTACTGCTCATTTTGTGTCCACCTCTTCATTCTTCTAAGCCATGAGACAACAAATCCCGGATATTGAGGTAACAAGTACTGCAACATTAAGATTTCTTTAGAAAGCTTTTGTGTTAATTTGACCATTCTCTACAGAGTTTACATACAATGTATTCACAGAAAAGATGACTGTAAAATATATTAGTTTCTAATATTTGATCCTTTATTCATCACAGTGTAAGGTACTGGGAATATTAGGTTAAATATCACCAAGTATCTGCTTTTTCCACAGACTAGTAGAAAGGATAGACAGGTAATAATTAAAATATTTAAGCTAAAGAATTTGAAATTTAAGCAGGACTTGGATACATTTTCAAGTGGCCAGGTGCATGAAACAGAAACATATATTTATCTAGGACCCAGAAAAGAGATGTGGCCTAGAGAGATATATTTGGGACTTTTCAGTGTATATATGAGCTAACATTTTATACATACACAAGACCCCTCAAGGAGAGGGCATAGAGAGAATAGTGGCTGGAGGGACAACTGGTGGAAGAGAAGGAAATGGTGCACAGGAAGTCTAAACAAGAAAGGGTTGCAAAGAAGGCATGATCAACAAGTTCCAAGGCTTCAGGGAGCTTAAGTAAGATAAGGCTGGAAAGTGGCATTAGAATTTGCCAGTTGGGAGCCATCTCAGTGAGAAGACTCTGGGGAATGATGAGTGCTAACTGTGAGACATTGCATTAAGATAGTGATTCTCAGATGAAAATCAGCTAGGGAGCATTTTTCAAAATTGAAGTACCTTGTTCCCAAAGGAAATATCAAAATGCAATATGGTAAAGAAAATGTGTTTTAAAATAAGCTTTCCATTGTTCTGCTACCTGCCTTCCTCACAGGGTGAAAACTAATGGAAAGTGGAGAGCTTGAGACAGCAAGTGTATCTTATTTTTTGAGAACCATGGCTTTGTTAGAAAGAAAAGAGATAAAACCATAGTGAAAGGGGAAGATGGGATTTAGGAAGAGCTTGCTTGGTTGATGTTTAGGTTGAGAAAGCTTGGAGAGCTACTAAAAGAACAGAAGCTAAAGATAAATGATAGGGAAAAGGACTCAGTGTCTTGCCCTGTCCCTAAGGCAGTGAGAAGTGATAAAATCCAGAGTAAAGGCAGAAGGGCATGTTAAAAGGTTTTCATACATGAGAAAACAATTTGTTAAGCAAGGAAATTTGCACAAAAACTTCTACGCAGCTTCGGTACTAAATTCCTCCACTTTAAGTTACATCTGTTTGAGAAAGGAAACTGAAAGGATGGAGGTGTCACCAGCTAGACCCTGAGATCTGACCGTTACTGCCCACCTGCTTGTATTCACCGACCTTTGTCTCACATTTTTCCTTAAACTCTTCTTTCCAGCCATCTCTTCACTCAGGCAAATGGAAAGCTGCCCCTCTGAGTGACAGAGACTGCCCTGACGAGACCTCCAGCCAGCCCAAGACCATCCATGGCACAAGCCTCATTTACATAACATACAATATGTGTATAGGAATGTTTCCTTAAGGCACATGCATGCCACCTGTGCCCACCTCTTATCCCCTGACAAGGCATCCCTATCTAAATATTTATCCTAATCCTAAATAAAAGGAACCCATCCACCTTTTCTCAGAGAATCAGGGCTTTGGAAGCCATTCCCCGTGATCACCTAACATGCTGCAAATACAGTTTTTTTTTACAAGAGAACTCACCTGGGCAGCTCCTGTGATTCACCAGGGAGAGAACTCATGTTTCAGTTACAGAGGGGACAAAAAGCAGATTATAGGCTGATCTGTATAATGGATTTCTATTCCTTATTTCTCACCGTATTATAGTATTTTGGGGTCATAAGGGGAAAGAAAAGTTATTGGTTTCATTTGGAAGATGATGCATAGAAGAAGCAGAGGTGAAGTTCACAGTCTGGACACCAATAATGAAATTAACAAGAACAGCTCATATGCATAATCTAAGTATTTCATTAACTAAATGAAATCAAAGCTGTGAGTCCTGATGCAGTAGGCTTGGTGACAAGTGTGGCACTCTGGAATACCACTGAGGATATGTAGACAGAAGGTCACTGACAGATGATTTCTAATCAAAGGAAATATTTAAATAAAAGTTTTTGTTTGTTTTGTAGTCATCTGACAGATATCAAACATTTTATGGAAGAACTAATATTGCGAGTGTTAAAATTTAATAGTTTTCCCATTAATGCTGTTTAAGTGATATTTCAAGATCTAGCATATATTTGGAATATGTAGATTTTGCCTATAAAGTGTTAATTCACTTGAGAAAATAGGATCTATGTCTTTGTACTACCTACAAGTCCACATGGAGAAAATAAACCACTAATATAATGATGGAGTATGTCCAAGTGCCATTTAGAGGCTGGTCAAGCACCTTGTAGGTATATGGCCCTTAAAATTCACATGGGGTGAGGTTATGGGAAAAACAGGAAGGGATTCTAGAACTGATACAAATCATACAAAATATGTGATTATTCAAAGCTCCCACACTGCAGACTACTTCAAGGGAGAGATGCTACTCCAGTTCTCCTTCCTTTAAAACATTAACTCATGTTTTCAGCCAAGTGGCAGCACTGAATCAGTGTGTGATTATGGGCATTAAACATTCTGTGTGCCATTTAAGCACCTTCAGCATCAATTTTGCAGCTGGCAAACTATTGCTATTTATGTTTTCAGCACATTTGAAATAATCTGGAAGTTATTTTACTTCCATTAGACATTAAGAAAAGAACCAAATGTAAAATCATTACTTTGCCAATTTACTGTGAAACCCAAAGGAAATCTCTCAAAAGTATCATTTATTGAATGTAAAAATGAAAAAAGAAAGCAATTCTTGGAACTAGTTAACAACATTTTGGTCAGGTAGATTTATCAAAAGTATATTAAGGATTTGGAGACTTTTCCCATTTATATTGCCATAAAAATAGCATAAAATAGCTGATTAAATATCTCCTATATGCCAAGTATTATTAGTGATGTTATATTCCTTTTAGTACTAAAAACCCAGCAAGGGAAGCATGATCTCTATTTTACACATAAGGAAAACAAGGCTGCAACTCATTAAATTAGTGATAGCCGAGATTCCAATACAGACTTTGGAACTCAAAAACCACTGCTCTTATATTCTCAAGTGAGACCCTTTAGAGATTCAGATATATATATTTAAAACTCTGAAGATAACAGATACCTATATACACAACAGAATAAGATTAGAGTTAAGATTCCTTAGGTAAATTCCTCAACTTTCTTACCTCTTATTGTGTGAGAGGTGACAAGGTACAACATGTGAAGCTTCTGAGGTCTGATTATCACTATAGTCTAAGCTGTTTCAACTGCTTATCAAAGCGCCACAAATCAGTTCTCACTCCTCCACCTCTCCTGAGTTTTGTTTTCCCCGTTTTGCTTGAGCTGAGCATTGCTGGAGGAATATTTAGAAGCATAAAGATTTGATCCACTATAAATTTATCCTATTAAGCATCATCCAGATCCTGAATATTAATTGTCATCCTTCTATACCTCCTTTTTGAAATTCTCCTAAGCCCCAAGACTACATTTCACTTGAAGACTAATTTTCACTTGAAGCTTCCCATTGTGTACCTCTTTACCTTATATTGGCTCCTTCCTTGATCATATATTCTGAGCTCCAGGTTTTACCTTTTCCTATTTCAGTAACTCACTTTCCCTATATATCTGTGGATAGATGTCTGCTATCTTCCTTCTCTGCACAGGTAGACAAGATGACCTACCTCTCCTGACTCAGCTTAACTTGTCTTCAACAGCTGAGGCAACTTGTTATTATATTTTTCCTTTTCAGAGATTCAGTCTGTTCCTCTTCACTGAATTCTTCTACCTCCATTAATTCTTTACCTTCTCCCTACTTTCTGAATAAAGTGAACTTTTAATTCTCACAGTTTTACTAGAATTGCTCTCTTGGAGGCCCTTAAAAGGTAGTTTTCTTACCAAATCCATTGGAAGTTTTTCTCCATTTCTTCAACATTGTTACTATATCTGATTCTGTTGACTTTTTTTTTTTAATGTTTATTTACTTTTGAGAGAGAGAGAGACAGAGCATGAGAGGGGGAGGGGCAGAGAGAGAGAGGGAGACACAGAATCCAAAGCAGGCCCCAGGCTCCGAGCTGTCAGCACAGAGCCCAACGCAGGGCTCAAACTCACAGACTGTGAGATCATGACCTGAGCTGAAGTTGGATGCTCCACCGACTGAGCCATCCAGGTGCCCATCTGTTGATTTCTTCTTACAGCTTGAAATTAGTTTTTTCCTTGGTTTTTATGGTCTTAAAGAGGCTCCTGGCTTTCCCTATTTAGATTATTCAAGAAAAGTGTGGCTACCTTGGGCTGTTGTCTTAAGAAAAGTTGATCTCTTCTGGGCGACTTTGAGACCAGTATCTTCCTGTTTCTCTTTCAGATCACTGCTTCCTTCTTCAAAAGGGTGACAGAGTCTCTTTATTCTCAAGCCCTAATGCCTTTGCTCTTCTGTCAATTAAGCTTCTCAGGCCATTTACTGAAAACTTCAGAATGAGGGCAACACAATGATTAAGAGTGAGAATTTTTTTTTATTGAAGTACAATGGACATACAATGTGATATTAGTTCCAGATGTACAACATGTTGATTTGACCATTCTATAGGTTACTCATTGCTCATCATGGTAAATGTAGCCTGAGAATTTAACGGTGACCTCCTAAATTAGTTTTGCTTCTCTTCTAAAACAGCTGAATCAACTAGATTATATATGAGAAGAAAATTTTACTGATTTGAGTTTGTCTTCTTTGTGTTATTAAACGATTGAAGATTGCAACAAGCAAGGAAACTTCAAACAGTAAAGAGTTCTGAATAATCTACAAACTAAAGAATAATACCTTGAATCTTTGGGTTAGTCATTCAGCCATAATTGATTTTGTTGACAAATGTGTAGTCAGTAAAAAAAAGTTTCTAAAGATCATAAAGTAGTTAAAACATGCTATTAATTTAATTCCAAGTGAAACAACTATTAGAAATGTATCATTAAAGATACATAAAATAAGCTAAAGACAAAAAATACTTTAAAACATTTACTGAGGGGTGCCTGGGTAGCTCAGTAGGTTAAGCATCCGACTTTGGCTCAGGTCATGATCTCACAGTTCATGAGTTTGAGCCCTGAATTGGACTCTGTGCTGACAGTGAGGAGCCTGCTTAGGATTCTCTCTCTCTCTCAAAATAAATAAATACATTAAAAAAAATACTGAAATATTAGCAAGAATTAAGTACTATAGTTTTCTTTAATATTCACATATTTGTTTTATAAATTTTTTTTTCCTAAATTTTTATTTTAGAGAGAGAGAGAGAGAGTGTGTGTGTGTGTGTGTAGGGGAGAGGGACAGAGGGAGAGAGAGCACAAGAGAATCCCAAGCAGCCTCATGGAGCCTGACAGGGAGCTCTATCCCACAACCCTGGGATCATGACCATGACCTGAGTTGCAATCAAGAGTCAGACCCTCAACTGACTGAGCCACCGAAGTGCCTCTAAATTTTCTTTAAGTTTACTTATTTATTTTGAGAGAGAGAGAGAGCAGGGGAAAGGAAGACACAGAGTGAGAGAAAGAGAGAGAGAGAGACAGAGAGAGAGAGAATCCCAAGCAGGCTCCACACTGTCAATGCGGACCCCAACACAGGACTCAAACTCCCAAATCAAAGATCATGAACTGACCTGAAATCAAGAGTCAGGACACTCAACTAACTGAGCCACCCAGTTGCCCCTGTTTGTTTGTTTTAAAGGAAAGATTGGTTTTATTTTATTTTATTTTTTGCTTATTTTTGAGAGAGAGCATGTACATGTTCACTAGCAGTTGAGGGATGTGCAGAGGCAGAGGGAGACAGAGGATCAGAAGCAGGTTTTAAAACACAAGCAAAGGGCACCTGGGTGGCTCAGTCGGTTGAGCATCTGACTTCGGCTCAGGTCATGATCTCACGGTTTCTGGGTTCGAGCCCCACATTGGTCTCTGTGCTGACTGCTCAGAGCCTGGAGCCTGCTTTGGATTCTGTGTCTCCCTCTCTCTCTGCCCCTTCCCTGTTGGTGCTCTGTCTCTCTCTCAGAAATAAACATTAAACAATTTTAAAAAATTAAATAAAAAAGAAAACAAGCGAAACTCAAGTGGAATTTCCCATCAAATAACTTGTTCTCAACTGGATAACTTAGACACAACTTCTCCATGGCTCCTGACACTTTATATGTGTCACTTACTTTCTTCAACAAGCTAAACTAAGAAGCAATTTTGAACACACATTATTAGGGCTATCCCCGTGCTTTTTATCTTTTAGGCAATGAGGCACACATTGAATTATTTCTTAACCCATCCACACAAGTTTTATGAGCTTTTTAGGATGTGCTGTATGCACTTTAATAAATAAGTAGCCAACTAATGATATTTTTCTAATGCTTAATGAATCAAACACTAAAATACCACTAATATGTAATAAAGTGCAACTTCACAAAGTCTGCCTTTTTCTTTTTTGCAGCCAGAAATGCGTGCTGAAATATTTATCTTTTTAAAGACCAGCATTTAAATATCTAAAAAGTCACTACAAAAGTGAAATAATCTCTACAAAAGTGAAAACACTGCATGTGAAAGAAATTCATCTCCTAGACAAAAAGCCCCCCATCACCACTGAAATAACATGATAAATCTGTGATAAACAGCAATGACAGATGCAGGCACTTTCCAAAACAATGCAAAATGTGGATTTCAGGGACATGTAATTTAATTTGCATCCCGGGGGTATATTTTCATCTTCTTGTCAAAGAATTTACATTCATAACCTGCCACACTCAATTACAATAAAGAGAAGTCTGTGATGTGTTTGTGTTTCTTTCTTTCTTTTTTTTAACCAGGAAACATACAACGATAACTTTGGAGTGCTGACCATAGTAAGCAAATAATTTGAAATGTTTCCCCTGTCATGCTAGCAAAGTAAATAATCCAATTTGCAAATTCCAGAGGTTTGGGGGATTACAGCAGTACTAATATTTTGGACCACAGGTCCCTGTCGACTCATACCTTTTCAAATCAGTGTTTTTGTAGTCACTACCCCTACTTCTCCCTTTCCACATAAATATTTGCACATACTGAAACAATGAGATTCCTGGCATACCCGTAGGTCTTCTTAATCTCTCTCTTTTGTTCTGCTTCTGTTCTCTGGCAGAATGAGAGAAAGGGATTTTTTTTTCCTTCGGTCTTCATTTTAGTATAGCTTTTAAAAACTGAATGTTATTTACATTTCCTTTGAAATTGCTTTTTCAATTCATCACATTGCTGTGTGTTGATTTCCTTTAAGTTTGTATGCAGCTAAACGTGGTCTACAAATTTTCTCTGGGCAGAGTGGATGCAATGTTGTCCAAACTTGATCCTTCCTCTTGAATTATAACTGATGTATTGACATTTAATTAAACCCACCCAAGTAGATCACATTATTCATAATCCTTAGAGCTATACTGTCCAACACAGTAGCCATGTGTTGTTATTTACATTTAAATTTAAACTTTTTGCAATGTGGGGTGCCTGGGTGGCTCAGTCTGTTAAACATATGACTCTTGATCTTGGCTCAGGTCATGATCTCACATCACTGTTCATGAGTTCAAGCCCAGCATTGGGTTCCATGCTGACAGTGTGGAGCCTGCTTGGGATTGCCTCTCTGCCCTCTTGTTTTCTCTCTCTTTCTCTCAAAATGAATAAATTAAAAAATAAAGTAAGGGCACCTGGGTGGCTGAGTCGGTTAAGTGTCCGGCTTCGACTCAGGTCATGATCTCACAGTTTGTCAGTTCAAGCCCCGTGTCAGGCTCAGTCCTGACAGCTCAGAGACTGGAGCCTGCTTCAGATTCTGTGTCTCCCTCTCTCTGCCCCTCCCCAACTTGTGCTCTGTGTGTGTGTCTCTCTCTCAAAAATAAATAATAAAATATTGAAAAATAATAAAGTAATTGCAATGAAGTGTAATTAAATTATAACTAAATATAATTATATTAAATATAATTTAAAATTTAGTTTCTCAGTTGCACTACCCACACATCAAGAGCTCAATCACCATATGTGGCTAGTGGCTATCATATTGGACAGCATAGATATTGTAGAACATTTCCATCACCACACAAAGTTTCATTGGACAACATTACTTTAGAGGAGGTGTCATAAAATGAGGAACTACAAAGCTGGCCTTCTTGAAGTGAATGAGGTCAGAGGTTTTTTGTTCCTTACCTAATGTAGGAGGTGCAAAATATACCAGGTAGAATGTGTTGATTATTACGTAGGTGGAAAACAAAACTGCCATGGTAAAATTTACTTACCAATACACATTACACAAAAGGGAAAACAAAACATCCAAGCGATTGTATACATATATTCCCTGCTCCTGATTAAAACTCTGATTCTTTTAAATAATCCTTGGTACTACTGAGGCTCATTCAATCCTAATTTATTACACACCCACTATGAACAAGTTGAATCTGCACATTTTGTTTTAGAGGGAAAAAAATTGAGAAAACATCCTCCATTCTAATTGGGAAGATAGTCATGTACTTAAATATAGCATAAGCAGGGGCATACTCAGGCTTTGTAGGGCCTTGAAACTCATGCAATTTGGAAAACACTTAAAAAAAAACCAAGTGAACCTCTCTCCCATTGTAAATACATAAAATTATGATCACATGAACATCTTGGGAAGGCTACTCCCAGAATTTTGGAAGGAGCCTGTACAAGGAAGGGTTCCTGAAGTTTGAGCCTCATTAATTTACTGTAAAGCCACTTTTGAGTATGAAACAATATAACAAAGGACTATCTGCAGACAGCAGGAGAGATTAAAAGTAACTAAAAGTACCATGAAAGAGTAACTAGAGATGGCATTTTCACAGAAAAAGGATTGGGAAAAACGAAAACCACTTTGTATTTTTAAAATGATAGTGGTTGCTCTTGGTGTGAGGAATACTTGAGGGCAGAAAGGACTGGTTCCCTATTTTACTTTTTAAATTTCTCACAACTTTTACATTCTCATATTTACATTGAAAATATTCTGTGTAACTTGTATTTAAAAATAGAGTCTGCCCCCCCCCCTTTTCTTTAACACACACACATACACACACACACATACACACATAGAAACATAATACCTGAAGTAAGCATTGAAGACTGATGTGATAAAAGACGGCAGAGCGTCTTTAGCTCAGGCCGCTGTAACAAATCCCACAGACTGGGTGGCTTCTACAGCAGACATTTGTTTCTCACAGTTCTGGACGCTTGGAAGTCTGAAGTTGGGATGCCACCATGGTGAGGTTCTAAAGAGAGCCCTCTTCCTGGCTAGCAGACAGCTGCCTTCTTGTGGTATCCTCAAATGGTGGGGGAGGGGATGAAAGTGTAGGAGATCTGGTATCTTCTTAAAGGACACTGATTCCATCATGAGGATTCTCACCTCATGACTTCATCTAAATCTAATTACCTCTCCAAAGCCCCATTTCCTGATATCATCACACTGGGGCTTCCACAGACATTACGGGGGTTACAAACATTCAGTCCACATCAGAGAGGGTCAATCTGGAAGCAGGGGATAGAATTTGCAAGGATATGAAGTGAAAGGTAAGGAGAATATTCTAAGGTAATGCTGTATTCATGCCTTCCTGGTTCCAAATCACAAAATTCTCCACATGGGCATAATATAACCCCCCATCTGCAATCTCATCTTGACATCCTCAAGGGTCATCAAGCTATAGACAATTAAAAAAATAAAGATAAACTATATATCCTTATACATATATTCTTTTCCACTCCTTGTGTCGTCCTCAGCCTCTTTCAGGTATGTGTATTAATTTTTTTTTTCTTTTTCATGACATGAAGTAAAGATATACAGTGAAAAATACTTCAAGTTCCAAAATTTAGCTAAATGAATATTTTGAATAAAGGGTATCATAAATCTTTTCTCTGGGTGTTTTGAGAGAGACAAGAGAGAGAGCACGAGCAGGGGAAGGGCAGAGAGAGAGGGAGACAGAGGGAGAGAAGCAGGCTCTGTGCTGATAGCAGAGCCCAATGTGGGGCTCAAAATCACAAACCTGAGATCATGGCCTGAGCTGAAGTGAGACACTTAACCAACTGAGCCACTCAGGTGCCCCTTGAATCTCTTAATTCAAGGTTTAATTCAAGAACTCCAGTTATTTTTCATCTGGAATACTGATAGTCCCCAAGCAGGATCCAGATTTCAACTATTAAAAGTCATTCTATCAATGTTTGTGAAGCAATGACGTTAGCCAAGACACTCTCCTACAGTATGAATAGAAAACAATAAAACATAGTCCTGCTCTTCAAAAAGTCACTCTTAATTAGGGAACAGGAACTAAATGGGCAATTATGGGATAGAGTGAGAGAGCCTGTGATAGATAGATGTTAGCACTCTGCATTTCTACAACAAGGTGTGCTACTGAGCTCACCAGACAATGAAATAAGTAAACCAGGCAAAGAAATATTAAAGGTAAATTATAATACAAGATGCTGGCCACATTTTTTCTTGAATATTAATTCTTAACAATCATAATTTTACATAACATATTTATTGTATATCCATATTTTGTAAAGAAATCGTTCCTTGTTCATAGAATGGAATTGTCTTCACAAATTTCAGTGTTCATTAAAGAACATGTTGTTCTACCAAAACCATCGATAACTTGAACTGCTCCCACCAAAACTAGAATTGCAAAGCGCTCTTCCTGACTGACAGGTTTCCACAAAATTTACATGTAACCCAAATAGCATATGTTTTGGCTTTAGGCTCAGCCCCTTTCCCTTCTTCTATTAGAAGTCCAGCTGCACCAAATAAATTGTGAGTCTTGTCATTTTATTGGAAACATTTGTGGTAAAGGAGAAGCATCACATTTCATGGATCACGGTATTTCCCTAGGAAAAAAAAGAAAAGAAAAAGAAAAAGAAAAAGAAAAGAAAAGAAAAGAAAAGAAAAGAAAAGAAAAGAAAAGAAAAGAAAAGAAAAGAAAAGAAAAGAAAAGAAAAGAAAAGAAAAGAAAAGAAAAGAAAAGAAAAGAAAAGAAATATGTATACATATGAATCTTCTCCCAAAATACTTGTCTTAATTACCATCACTGTGTCCCCCCTCTTTTCTTCTGACCCGCCGTGCAACAGAGCACAGCTCAAACTTACTCTTTTCTTCCTTTTCCATTCAGAGTATCTTCTTCTTCATCCGAAAATATAGGACATAGACTATAGGATGATCACTTATCAACCTTACAGATAGCTTATTAAATATCTTTTCAAATATCATCTGCTGGGATGGTAACTTTTCCTAATACCTATACCACAAAGATAGGCCTAATTTAATTAAGCCTTCTAAATATATAGGTCTTTCTAGCCCTATAACTCTACATTATTAGAAGAAAGGAATAATAATAATAATAGCTAATATTAATATTTCTTAGATGCCAGGCACTATTCTTATAGTTTTATATAAGTAATATCATGTAGTCCCTAAGCCAGTCTTATGATCTACATAGGATATCCACATTTAGCAAATCAGAAAATTGAAGCATAGATGAGAAGCAACTTGGCAAGTTGACTCAACTAAGTGGCAAAGCTGTGTCTTTGACCAGAAGTTCAGGTTCCAAAGCACAAGGAATCACTTTGTCACAGGGCCTCAGCCACTAGCTGAACCCTCAGTTGTATTCTAATTTAGTAAGGGACATTAGAAAAAATTATATAGACTCACAAGGAAAATGTGCTTTATATACTGCACTTCTGTGTAAGAAAAGGGACTTCAAGGGGTGGCTCGAAATCCTTGCACAGGGAAACTAGGCATTGAATCAGTTGAGCAGTCTAGTTAAATAAGAAAGGGGTGGGGGGAGGGTGGAAATCACAGGATTTCTGATAATCTACAATATTTGACATTAAAGGATATGTTCTTTTTTGTTGTCTTTATGCTATTTAATTAATATATGATAGCTCCCAATTAAGGCAAGCACAGTGCTTTTATATTCTTTTCTGTCTTCCCAAATGTTAAACATAATTTTTCACAAAGGCAAAAAATCCATCAATGTCAAAGGAAGAAAAGACAGATGACAAAAGTAGAGTTATAAGAAAGTAAACATCAGCATAACTGGCATTTGTTCACCATTTTGTTTGAACCATCCCTCTCAGAAACTTTTATACTTTGTACCAGTTTGGAGGAATATAATTTTTCAAGGTGCTTTCTTCTACTTTTTCTCTTCCAGATGCTCATTTCTGTATAATTCATTATTCATAATTTTTCTATTATGATATGAGCTGGAAAAATAAATGAGATGAAATTAAGACTAAACAATTTTACCACTTAGAGTTGATAGAAAGTTCACTGAGGACAAAGGGAAATGTAATTGGACAAAATCAGATTTTGAGAATTTTCCTGTGTATTGCAATTATACACAGTTCTTTTTAAAACACAATGCTTAGGAGTGTCTGGGTGGCTCAGTCTGCTAAGCGGCTGACTTGATTTTACTCAGGTCTTGATTCCAAAGTCTGTGGGATCAAGCCCCATGTCAGGCTCTGCATAGCACAGAGCCTGCTTAGGATTCTGTCTGTCCCTCCCTCCCTGACCCTCCCCAGCTCATGCCTGTGCTCACGCCCTCTCCCTGTCTCTCTCTCTCTCTCAATATAAACAAACATTTAAAAAGAAAACCCACGATGCTTAAGTACACATAGCTCTTTTCATTTTGACAACGTGAAACCACATATATTTCTGATTTTTTCCTCTGGAGAAACTTACAAAATGCTCTTCAAAGACATCAAGGAAAAACTGAACAAATGGAGAGCAATTCATTAGCAACTACAAATATCATAAAGTGGAATATTTTCCCCAAATTAATCCAAATATTAAATGCTACTTCAGACAATTAAGTCTTAAGTCTAGTGTGTTCTCTCTTAAACTTGGCTTGACCAGATATTGCTGCATAACCATAAGCTTCTAAAAGCAATTAGAAAAAGAGATCACTTATAATTAAATATAAACTATCTTTCCCTCAAAAATTTTCCCTTTTATTAATTTATTAAAGCATGTGACAATATTTATTGAATAACTGTTTTGCATCAGCCATCATGTTTAGATACTAGACATAGGTTGAGACTCTGGTGAACTATGAACTCATGACCCCTGGTTTACAAAACCAGGGCTGTAACTGCTATCAGCCAAAGGAGGTGGTAAAGCTAATAATTATTCATTGTTTGAGCTTCTGGGAGAAAATCTTTATAAATCTGAGAAGAAGTTATCTTTACACACTTCATCCTTCTTAATGGCATAATAATAATTTCAAGCATTATTATTGTTATTATTCTCTGTAATTGTGTAATAATCATGATACCTGATTCCTAACTCTCCAGAGAGATGAGGAAAAACTCCACTGGGAAGATGATGAGAGAGATTAGACCAAATGGTCTTGATAAATTTTCTATTGTAATTTTAAACAAAGCCCTAGACACCATCTGACTAATTGCAGATATTTCTGGAAAGCTTGAAGGTCTCCAAATAATTAGATTGGGAAGAGGGAGGAAATCGGTTAGGAAGCTGATATCTCCCCGGACACTGCTACAAACTGGCAAGTGGCCGAAAGGCCGCAGTGGCTCTGGCAGATTGAGTCCCAGGCAGCCCATCTCAGAGGCTAATTTGGTCTCAGATGCAATAGCATGTCTGCCCAATTGGGGAAAGCATTTTGGCCGTGAGAAGCATTTCAAGCAAAGATTCATGGAAGAAAGAGGAAACTTGAAATTAAATTTAAAATGTATTTGTTATGAGCTGAACAAACAACAGTGTACTAACCAAAATGCTCTGTCATTCTTCATCAGTAACTGTTACATTCAAATTCCTTTGCTAAAGAATAAAAAGCGTCCAGGGGACTGGTAAATCTTTATTTGCTTCATTAAGTCTGCTGAAAACAGAACCAAACCAAAGTTGATAAAGGGATCCTATGAAGATAAGGCTATCATCATTATTCTCATCTGACAAAACATTCTGATACAGTAAAAAGAAAGTGGATAGAAATATTTTTAAATATAAGGAAGAGATAATGATAAATATCAACATTGGCAGCCGGCAGGATGTTTTAGCTACAATATCTAAAGGAGAGAAAAAGTTCTCCCTTGCCGACAGTCTCCATTTCTTTATTTAAAATGCTGACTTTCTTGCATAGATCCATTTCTTCCTGATAAAAAAAACTGATACTTGACTTTTATAACAGCCACTGCAGAGTGATATGGAAATCTGGCTTTTATATTTAATAGTTTCAATACATACTATTAGAGCCTAGATTCTAGAGTCTTTGCATATTTCAACATAGGTGTATTTGCTTCCAAGAACTGACATAACAAACTACCACAACTCAGAAATATATTCTCTCACAGTTTTGGAGGCTAGAAGCCCCAAATCAAGGCCCGATATGGCTGCTCCTTTGTGAGTTCCAGGGGAGAATCTTTCCTTACCTCCTGCTAGCTTCTGGTGATCACTGACAACCTTAGACTTCCCTAGACTTGCAGCTGTTTCGCTCTAATCTCTGCCTTTGTCATCTCATGGCCTTCTCCCTTCTGTGTGTGTCTGTGTGTTTACAAATCTCCCTCTTATAAGATCACCAGTCAATGGATTTAGGGCCCACCCTAACCCAGGACAACTTCATCTTAACTTGATCACATCTGCAAAGACCCTATTTTTAAATAAGGGTACATCCAAGGCACCAGGGGTTAGGATTTGAGCCTATCTTTTCAGGAGACACAATTTAACCCTTAACAATATGTTCAATGCAGCTCTGGATTCTCTGAACCTTGAAGGCAGGGACAGATGAGGGAAATGGCTATCAGAGCAAGAGCTATTTATTCAATTTAAAAAATGTAATCATAGGGTGCCTGGGTGGCTCAGTCTGTTGAGCGTCCGACTTTGGCTCAAGTCATGATCTCAGGGTTTGTGAGTTTGAGCCCCGCATCCAGCTTTGTGCTGACAGCTCCAAGCCTGCTTGGGATTCTGTGTCTCCCTCTCTCTCTGCCCCTTCCCACTCTCTCTTTCAAAAATAAATAAACAATTTTTTAAAAGGGCTTTAAAATGTAATCATGAGGTTACAAGGAAGGAAATCTTCCCATATTTTCATGCAGAACAAGAGCAGACTGGCAATGCTGTGAATCCTCACATCCTCCATATAAGAAAAGTAAAGTGGTGTATATACATCCAGGTCTAGCAACAAGTTCCCAGCAGGTCATGAAATGTTATCCCTAGACTCTGGAAATAAGGGTAGGGGATAATACTGGGGAACAGAAAAGAGGTCTGTTATGCCTGTCTCACAGAAAAGGAAACTGAGGGGCGTCTGGGTGTCTCAGTTGGTTGAGCGTCTGACTTCAGCTCAGGTCATGATCTTGCCTGTGAGTTCAAGCCCCGCATGGAGCTCTGTGCTGGCAGCTCTGAGCCTGGAGCCTACTTGAGACTCTGTGTCCCTCTCTTGCTCTGCTCCTCCCCTGCTCATGCTTGCTCAATCTCTCAAGAATAAATAAAAAATTTAAAAAAAAAAGAAAGAAAGAAAAGAAAAGGAAACTGAAGAAGGGCGCCTGGGTGGCTCAGTTGGTTAAGCCTCCGACTTTGGCTCAGGTCAGGCTCCAGCCCTGCATCAGGCTCTGTGCTGAGAGGGCTTGGAGCCTGGAGCCTGCTTCAGATTCTATGTCTCTCTCTCTCTCTCTGCCCCTTCCCCATTCGTGCTTCATGCTCTCTCTCTCTCTCTCAAAAATAAAATAAATATTTTTTTTTCTTTAAAAAGAAAAGGAAACTAAGAAACAGAGAGGTTATATATGCTGTCCAAGGAGCCAAAATGTGGCAGCATTGGGATTCAAATTTTTTGTCTAGTCCCAGAGTTTTTATGTTCTTCAAAATTGTGTTTCCTCTTAAAGAGCTGGTTCAAAGGAAATTCTTCTAGCCCTATATAGCAATACAAAATCAGCTGTTCCTTATAAGCTAATACGCCCAAGTCCTTTTGCCTGTACCATCCCTGGGCATCTAATTCTCCAGGAAATCTTTTCATAAGCTATGATCACTGAGGTTCAATATTTCTGTTCCAGCCAGAGACTTGGTTGATGAATCCCTTCAGATCATGTTGTAAATATCTGGACACAGTTCTACTCCAGACAAGCCAACTTATTTGTATTTCCTCCAAAGTCCCACAATCCACAGAACACTGTGTTTTGCCCAAGGTGTCCACTTCCCTTATAAGAATTCATCACCCTTTTTCTCCCAACCATCTTGGACTAACTCCTTAAATTCCTTAGTTATTTCTAAAGTGCTACTCCCACATAGATTCACTTCCTGACTCCTTCCCCAACATACAAAGCTGAGGGTAATTCTCCTCTCTTGTGAATGTTTAGGACCTATTGCAGTGGCCATTCTTACCAACCAAACATTAATTCACACCTTCCTTCTTCTTAACAGAATCTGAAAATTAATCACCTTCACCCATAAATATAGGAAGCTCACCTATCTCCAGCATGGGGGATGAATTTGACTTCCTTCAAGCCTTTGGTAACATTTCAGTGTATCAGCCAGCTATTGCCAACCGCAAATTTCAGTAGTTTAAGACAACCACAGTTTGTTATTGATCATGATTATGTGAGTTGGCTAGTCTAATCTTCTTGTCTGTGCCAGCTCAGCTGGAGTTGGATGGTCTAGAATGATCTCAGTTGGATGGCCTTCACCCTCAGCTGGGACCTTAGCTAAAATGGTTTGGAAAGCCGAATGCTCTAACTCCACTTGGACTCTCATCCTCCCTCAGGCAAAACTGGGCTTTTTCACTTGGTGGTTGGTACAGGGTTTCCTAGCAACAAGAGAGGGCAAACTCCAATGCATAAGCATTTTCAAGTCTTTGCTTTGTTTATAAACTTTGATGCCTGTTAGCCAAAGTAGTAACATGACTAGCCCTATATTCAAGACATGAGGAGACAGATTCTACTTCTTGAGTACCAAAGTCGTATTGCAAAGAGGTGAGTATATAGGAACAAGAGTTACAACTTACTTCATGAATAAGAACTACAGTGATCACTCTATTTGAAACTGCAGCTCTCCTATACACCATAATATATTTAACCATTGAGTTTCTTGACACATAGCATAATGGGCTTCAATTCAGTTATTTCCAATGCAAGATAGCTTGTGACAGCAAATACTAAGTAAAGATATTTTTCTTTACTAGTTAAAAAAAAAAAAAAAAAGAAACTGCAGCTCTGCCCCATGCAAACTATCCTGATCTGCCTTGATCTGCTTTACTTTTTCTTATTTCCATAGTGTATGTCACATTCTATCATACAATGTTATTTACTTGCTAGGCATATTGTTTATTGTTCTGCCTCCTCCTTTAAAATATATGTTCCTAAGATAGAAATCTTTGTTCACTAATTAGTCCACTTAGGAGAGTTTCTGACACTTAACAGGGGCTTAAAAGAAAATATTATCTGAATGAATGAGTGAAAGGACCATCAACAATCTAAGACCAATAGGGATCTCATATTCAGCCAGAGAAAGTATCTCAAAGGGAACACAGACAAAATCCCCTACAATGGGGAGGGGAGGGTCTAGGTCAGAATGATTCCCTGAAGAATCCATTAAACTATCATGAGAAATAAATTTCCATCTGAAAACATAAACAAAAATAACAAGTTGATAATCTGACCCCAGTTCATGACAGCATTAGTCAAATTATAACTTTCCTGCCTCTTTAGAGTGAGAAGCAGAAGTCAATGGGAAAGAGGACAGGCCAAACAGCTACTCTCCCACCAACCCATTAGTGAATGGCTAACCTATAACAGAATGGCTAACCTGAGAAAAGGGACACAACTAGAATTCAAATGGATTTTAAAGTCTTAATTATCACATGAAATAAAGGAGTACTGTAAAGTCCTGACGAGGAAATTTTGATTGTCTGAAAGTGATAGAAAAGTCATGGGACTTCCCCCAAATTTCATCCAGGATAAGGGAAAATATTAGTCCCATTGAAAAACTTAAAAGAACAGTGTGTGGAGGGTGAAATGAACGTGCTTTATGATTACACTCTACAAGCCATGCTTGTCAAACATAATGTTTACATTGCCTTTCCATTAGTGAGAGACACATTTGCAAAATGACTAACTTCTCATTGTAACACCTGCATGGAGGAAAGGGCTGCTTACCAAAGATGTGAAAAAAGATAGCTCACATGTATTCAATATATGCAAGGGAATAGAAGCAGTCTAAGAATTATTTCATAACATCTTTTCCTAAAGCTATAAGCTGAGTATTAGTGTCATCATTTTATATACGAGGAAATCGAAGAAAAACTAACGTGTAGTTCAGACAGTTAGGAAGTGGTAGAGTTTGGCTTGAAACTGGGTTCTTGCTGATCTAACTGTCATGCTCTTCTATCATAAGCCACAGCCTTCTACACTGAAACAGAATCAAACATAAATCCTCTACTCAATTAGTTTATAATCTTGCAATATCATAAGACCCTAGAGAGTATTCATAAATCACTACCATCAAGGTCCTAAGTGCTTTAGGACAGGCACTGGGGAAGTCAGAAAAGCAAGAAATTACTTCCAGCTGAGGATCAGGGAAAACTTCCGGGAGGAAATGGAATTTTAATTTCACCTCATAATTATGACAGAGTGAAGTTCTGGTTTGTTTTCCTTCCCTTCTTTCTGATCTTTGAGAATACTGATTCATGTTTTCAAATGTTTAGTTTCTTAATGTTGTGGTATTTTTTTTTTGATGTTTATTTGTGTTTAGAGAGAGATAGTGAGTGGAGGAAGGGCAGAGAGAGAGAGAAGGAGAGAGAGAATCCTAAGCAGGTTTCACGCTGTCAGCACAGAAACTGATGTGGCACTCGATCTCACAAAACCTGAGAAGATCATGATCTGAGCGGAAATCAAGAGTTGGACACTTAACCAACTCACCAACTGGGCCACACAGGTGCCCCATTTTTTCAAGTGTTTGAATAGTCTACTAAACTAAAAGTAACTTGGACCTTCTTTTTTTTTTTCTTCCTGAATTTATCTTCTTTTCTTTCCACAAAATCTAAGTGGAAAAAATACAGGGTAGACTCTACCTCCCATTTCTTTGTATATATGACCTATCTATTCTGAAAGCAGTTTTGTTTCCTGCTTACTATTGAGATGATCTAAAATGAATGTAACTGCCTAACCCATTATAAATTTTATTAATTAATGTTTACATATGCTTTGACAAATTTAATTATTATTTCTAGCATTTTCCTCATTCTAAATTTTTAAGTTGTTCATTATGCTAAATTGGCAATATTAATTATATCCTTTCAAGCTAGAGGAAAGAGCAAACATTTAATAAACATCACTGTACATATCATAAACTATGATACTCCAAGTCCAAATGTCAAAAAAGGTATAGTTAAACATGAAGTTTAAAGTGATTGAAAATTATAGAACAGGTACTTTATTTTGCCTAAAAATACATATTTAAAAATATAAATAATCATTTTCATAATTACATACTTTAGCATTATAAATTAATATATAAAGATAATGGTGCACATTTATGTCACATTTTAAATGGCTGTTTGTAACTTGCATAGCTTTTCATTAACCAAGAATTTCAGAGTCCACTATGGGATAATAGACCAAATCTTTTCTATGTGAATTGATCAAACATAGAATCCAAACTTCTCTTTAACCAACTTAATTCTCCCTACGAGACTAGTGCACCTGGGTGGGTCTTAAACTGAAACCATACTTAGAAATGAGAATCAGATGAATCCAACATTTTAACTTTGTCTAATTTGGACACAGTCATAACATGTGGTCTATGAATCACATAAATGAAGATTTACGTCTTCAACCAGATTAATAACTAAATAGCAAGAAATAAGGAAAATATTTGACAGTTACTATGTACCAGACTCTTTATATTATCATTTCGTTAAAATAATGCATGGTAGGGCTGGATTTTGAACATACATAGTCTATTCCCAGAGCCACTCACTTAACCACTACACTACAGGTCTCATGCTAGGGGATAGCTAAGCTTTTATACCAATAAAAAATTGTTGATTGCACAGTATTGCAAAATTTTGGAACTGCTATTTTTATTTGTTTATTTTACATTTATTTATTTTTGAGAGACAGAGACAGAGCACGAGTAGGGGAGGGGCAGAGAGAGAAGGAGACACAGAGTCCAAAGCAGGCTCCAGGCTCTGAGCAACCTAGCAGCACAGAACCCAACGTGCAGCTTGAACCCATGAACCATGAGATCATGACCTGAGCCAAAGTCGGACGCTCAACCAACTGAGCCACGCAGGTGCCCCTGGAACTGCTATTTTACCTTGTGTAACACAGTTTGAAAATGTAAAGAAAATGACAGAGGAGTTTGAACAAAGGGTGCTGTTTTACCCTGGATCCATTTGAAAACTCCAATACATATTTAAGAGCACTTCACTTGAAAAAGAAAAAGAAAGAGCACTTCTGATAGTTTAAGTTTGAACATTTTTTTAACTTGTTTTATTTTTTATTTTTTATTTTTAAATTTACATCCAAATTAGCACATAGTGCAACGATTTCAGGAGTAGATTAGTGCCCTTATCCATTTAGCCCATCCCCCCCCTCCCACAACCCCTCCCATAACCGTCAGTTTGTTCTCCATATTTATGAACCTTAATCCATCTAGCAAGGAAACTAGTCTTTTCCCCCTCAACTTCCTTTCTCTTATTCTTATACGAATCCACAATTAGAAATGTAAGACCAAGAAGCATGTGATGCCCAAAGTCTAGAAAAACACATCACCCCACTGCACCGCATGGTTGCAACTTAAGCAAAGGCTGACCTTCAGGTCTTGTCAATATCCCATTCATAGCCCATGGTGACTTCCTCTCTCCTTCTCTGCTACCACTTCTGGAGGTTCACCCTTCCCCTAGTAGGGCATCCACAAAGCGCCTTTGGTTTGCACATGCCACAGTGGCAGTTCAATAAAGTCACTCTCCTAGTTGTATACTGGTTGTAGGGTGGCCAGCACTGCTGCTGGAGTGGTTTTTGCTGTCACTTTCTCTTAATTTAACTCGTTCATTTACCCAGTGGTGGACTCCTCTAGGAGACCCCAGATGCATTGTCATACTTGTCCCAGTAGAGAATTTTGTCATACTTTCTCTGTGATGCAGACCAGGAATAAAATTGCTGGGCCATAGTTTATATGCTATACAACTTGGCTAATAACTACCAGAATAACCACCAAGAAGAGTTGCATCATTCCTGCCAGAAATGCATGAAAATTCTTACTGGCTATTATTATTCTTAGACTGGTTGTCCCTAACTTAAGGTCTATACTTAGGGATTTTTCTCTTTATTTTTCCTTTATTAATTTCCTAAATACAGCAATATTTCTGTCTTTCATGCCATTTTGGTCTTCTCTCCCTGTCTCCCACCTCCAACACAATGTTGAAGTTATTTAGAATTTATTTATCTCAATCTTCATTTTGTTTTAATGTTTATATATTTATTTATTTTTAAAAATGTTTATTTATTTTTGACAGAGAGACAGAGCATGAGCAGAGGAGGAGCAGAGAGAGAGGGAGACACAGAATCCGAAGCAATCCCCAGGTTCTGAGCTGTCAGCACAGAGCCTGACATGGGGCTCAAACTCACAGACTACGAGATCATGACCTGAGCTGAAGTCAGACGCTCAACTGACTGAGCCACCCAGGTGCCCCTGTTTATTTTTAAGAGAGAGAGACAGAGAGGCCATAGGTGAGTGAGGGAGGAGCAGAGAGATGGGGAGACAGAGGATCTAAAGTAAGCTCTGTGCTGACAGCAGAGAGCCTGATGAGGGGCTCAAACTCACATGACCTGAGCTGAAATCAAGAGTCAGAGGCTTATCTGAAACACCCAGGCACCCTCAATCTGCACTTTTAAAAATAATCATAACATCCTCTCGTTTTTTGGCCACACTGCTTCGTGTACCTCTTATAGCACCCTTGTGCTTTTATACGTCATCTTATTTCAGGACATTCTCCAAGAGTTTTTCAAAGTGGTTCTCCATATAGTAATTATTCTCAGGTCTGATTGGATATAATGCACTTTGTGGTACCATGTAATTATGGTGTTAAGAAGGCTGATATAGGGACACCTGGGTGGCTCAGTTGAGTATCCATCTCTTGATTTTGGTTCAGGTCATGATCTCAGTTTTTTGAGTTCGAGCCCCACATGGGGCTCTGTGCTGGCAGCAGAGAGCCTGCTTGGGATTCATTCTCTCTCTCTCTCTCTCTTTCTGTCTCTTTGTCCCTCTCCAACACATGCCTGTTCACTCTCTCTCGCTCTCTCTCTCTCTAAAAAGAAGAAGAAGAAGAAGAAGAAGAAGAAGAAGAAGAAGAAGAAGAAGAAGAAG
>NW_024412403.1:50762364-50887685 GCF_014898765.1 Herpailurus yagouaroundi | reverse complement strand
AGAAGAAGAAGAAGAAGAAGAAGAAGAAGAAGAAGAAGAAGAAGAAGGCGGCTGATATAAATCTAAATGTTTTTCCTTGGAAGCTTCTATTCTCTTTGGTAGCATTTTCAATTTGCCTTTGATATAATACATCTAGTTAATAATAATAACTAATACTAAAGTAGTGATTATGAACAAGGCACTATTCTAAAGGCTTTACATATATTAACTCATTTACTCCTCACATTATTTTTTTAAGATATTAATATAGACATTTATCCTCATCTTATTGATGGGTAAATGGAGGTACAGAAAATCTATGCACTATTTTAAATTAGAGATCAGTTATCTTTTTTTAACTCTGGGATATTAATATTCTTTATTTCTTCAAATATGTCTTTTCTTACTCCCCCACCATGAGCATCACCACATTTCTTCTGTGATTATGATTAATTGGATATTAGGCCTTTAATTTTCATTTATTTTTACCCTCCAAATCTCTTAGTTTATTGTTACATTTTCTCTTTTTCTGTTATCTTCTGAGCGTGTTCAATCTGATCTTCCAGCAAATGAATTCTTTCTTCAGCTGAAACTTTTGGATTATGTATCCTATTTCTTCTGTTTTTTTTTTTAATTTCAACTATTATATTTTTCATATTTACTATTTCTACTTGGTTCTTTTTTATGGCTTCTCCCACATTTAATTAACACCTTTCTTATCACTGAGTATTTCAGTTAAACTTATTTTAAATTCTTAGTCCATCTGTTCCAAGAATTCTGTTTCATATGATATTAGTTTATCTCCTTTAATAGGTTGTTGTTGCCAATACCTACATTTTTTTCCCCTCTGAGCTCATGACACTGTCTAATAATACGAATTAGGAAATGGCCTAAGTTATATTCCTCCTGATGAATGTAACCAGAAGGGAAAGAGTAAGATTAAGAGGGATCCTCCACATAACAAATAACCTGTCTTGGTCACTTGTCTGCTTTTGAATCATTTTTCAAGATGGCACCATCTCCTTAAAACAAAATCCTGGGGTGCCTGGGTGGCTCAGTTGGTTAAGCGTCTGACTCTTGATCTCAGGATTATGAGTTCAAGTCCTGTGTTGGGCTCGGTGCTAGGCATGAAGCCTACTTAAAAAAAAAAAAAAATCCACTAGCCCTAACATTTAAAAGTAACTAGGGAAGGGAAATAAGATCCTGGCAGCTGACATCTGTTCCATTAGCCTTCTCACCAGCAGAACTTTTGCAGACCCTGATATTATGCTGCTGGCACTGGTAGGTCCAGGGTATTGCTGTGCATTTCTAGGCAGATGATGAGGCAAAAACAGTCCCAAGTAATGCAAAGAAGAACAAGACTCAAGAGAACTAAAAACCTCTTTCCTAAACTTTCTTCTCACAGCTCAGGGGTTTCTCATAGCTTTATATCATTTCCAGATCCACGCTTCTCTCTGCTTCCATAGTTTCTCCAGGTAGTTTTGGGGGAGGGAACATCAGAATGCTAATTCTCTTTCCAGGAACCAAATGCCACATTTCTGATTTTTCTGCTTCTTTTATTTGGGAATGGGAGAGAAAAAAGAAAAATGCAATCAATCTACCTAGATTTTAAAAAATGGCTGATCAGGCTTACTTCCAAACAGCAAAACACTGGCTCCTCCTTTTGTGTTTCAAGCATCCAGCTTCCTGACAACCTAATCAGCCAGAATCACCTTTCCAGCTACCAGAGTGTCTGCTTATATAACCTTCAAGCCCCTCTTTTTCTGGTCATAAAATCTTCCACAGCCTAGGCATCAATATATACATAAAGTCCTTTTTTTTAAAAAAAAAAAAATTCATTTACTTTGAGAGAGAGAGCTTGCAGAGGAGGGGTAAAGGGAGAAGGAAATAGAGAATCCTATCAGTGCAGAACCTGATGCAGGCCTCTATTCCATGAACCGTGAGCCAAAATCAAGAGTCAGAGGCTTATCTGACTGAGCCACCCAGGCTCCCAAAAGTCCTTGAATTAATATGTTAATTCCAAGAACTTAAGTCCAGAATTTCCCATTTTTCAAGTTATTTTGGGAATTACTTTGGATCTGACATTTTTCACTGGTTCTTCAACTACAAGCCTCCATAACTTATTCAATACACTAAACAGTGCTTTCCTACCTTAAAAATTAAACAAACAAAAACCTAACAAAATCTTCCAAAAGCTTTAGATTGCTTCTGATAAGCACACAAGGAAATTCTCACATTCTAAATTTGTTTTTCAAAACTGCAAAAATCTCACCACAACCTTGGCTATTACAAGTTGAAGTTCAGGATAATCTAAATTCAGAATTTCTTTCTTCAAAACATTCTTACTGTTAATGAATTACACAGGTATTGTACCTTCTGTGCCTTTCCGTTCAAAAGGAGAAAAGCTGTTCTTTTCATTTGGAGCAAAGTCTGTGATTACGGACCAACTAATTAACTTGTCTGATATGGAAGGGATGATGTAATTTCCACTTCTAGCTTTTCTTTCTTCCATATGGACAGGGTTGTCGCTCATAAACACCACGAATGCTGTTGGGCAAAAGCTTGTTCTAAGAACTTGCTTTAAGCTAATTTCTATACCTACCATTAAGCTCCCTTAGCAACAGAGAAAATTTTTAAAAGCCAGCCAAACTAAGTTACCAAGTTAAATTTCCACATATTCTTATTTATGAAAGGCAGGATTTTCCCTTAGCATTTTTCTGAGCTTCCTTCCAGCCTTAAATATTTTAATAGACTATCATTGTTACTTAACAAAGCAAACCATGGGATGGGAAAGAGATACGACTTATGCTTTCCAACTGCAGTTGGTCATGACAAAACCAAAGGAGAAAATAAGCCTTCAAAATATTCCAGCTTCTGAAGGTAGTTAGGAGGAGGGGGTCTTACTTTGCCATTTTTGTTAGAAGCTTATTTCTCTCTTGTAAAATGATAATTTCTGTTGTATTGATTAGATATTACTCTTTGTCAAAGTACAGAATCAAATTAAAGCTAAAGCTACTTAGTGATACTTGGTTAAAAAAAAAAAAAAACGAAAACAAACAGCTTAGCAATTAACATTTAAACATTTTGCAAAGAAGAAGAAAAAGCCAGCAGCATGCTTCTCATTGATCCAAAAGAAATTTGTCTAAGCCAGATATGGATAGACACATATACTTCATCTAAAAAAAAATATTGGCAATTACATTAATATTGATAAAAATAATAAATTGCCTTCTAAAGAGGAAAGCATAGACTACAAAAAAGACATCTGTGATGTATAGCTGAAGAACTCAAAATTTAGATCCAGGACATAAGGGATGTTGGCTGATTTATAAAATGCCTTACTGCCTTGGGTTCGAGTGCCAGTAAGTATTTTAGATCATCAATACTATCATCCTTAATATATGCTTCTTAGAACATTTAAATAGCTGATGCAGTATTTCATTTATGGCCATCCTGAGCAGGATTTCTTTATGCAGTCTATAGACTCAGAGAAGGAAGAAGGCTGGTCATGTGATTAAATGCACCTCAGAAATCAGCAGTACTTCTGACACTGCCTAAACCTGTAGTGTGACCTTGAGGACCTGCCATGAAATCTCAGGACCTAGAATAGACCATAAAGATGTCTATTCCAGCCCCTCCACGGTCCTGCACTCTCCTCTGGGCATAGTTCTAAGGCTTTGCTCATACCTTCTATATCACACTTGGCAGATAATAATTATTAAGTCTTAACAATATGTCAAGTACCATTCTAAATGCTTTCCATGAATCAGCACATCTAATCTTCAACGTAGGCCAGTGAGGAAGGTACCATTTCCGTTCTCATTTTTCAAGATGAGGAAGCTGATTTCTAAATGTTTTAAGTTGCTTTTCCAAATTTACACTGAAACTCCAAAGCCTGTACTTAAACATTTTAACTCTATATTAGTGTCATACTGAACTCTATTTCTAACAAGTAAACTCCTTGAGAGCACAGACATTGTTGTTTACATTTGAAATACTCTCCAGGACTTAACACAGTTTTTTGTTTGTTTGTTTTATTTTTTTTATGTGTTTATCCATTTTTGAAAGACAGAGAGAGAGAGAGAGAGACAGAGCACAAGCAGGGGTGGGGCAGAGAGAGAGAGGGACACAGAATCTGAAGCAGGCTCCAGTCTCTGAGCTGTCAGCACAGAGCCCGACGTGGGGCCCAAACCCATGAACCGTGAGATCATGACCTGAGCTGAAGTCGCATGCTCAACCGACTGAGCCAACCAGGCGCCCCTTAACACAGTTTTTAGTAGGCATACAAAAATACTGGTTAATGAATTCATTCTACGGAAGGTGAATACTCTAGATATTCTCTGTCCCACCAGAACTTTCTATTACTTTCCACTCTGCTCTAGTTCCCTAGGAGGCTGACTTCCCTAGACTGTTTCACCCAGGTACCTTTGCCCTCTGGCTTCTGCTTGGGTCTGGCCCATGAAAGCACAGCACAAGATTAAAGCATGGGAGGAGAGAAGTGTCAGTTATTTTCCCCAGCTCCATCACTTTGGCTCAGGAGATTGTCAGTGACTGTGTTGCTCTATAGAAAGCTATAGTGTCTTCCAGGTAGCTATAGCTATGGCCACAGCTCTTTTTGGGTCCCAGTAGCTACTTCATGACCTGGCCCTTCAGCTAATGCAGCCTTTGTTAACCCAAAGGTGAATCATCATCCCTTTTTGATTTTGTTTAACCTTTCCCACAACTTTATAACGAGTACCTTTGTTAAATTCTTGTTTTAATTACTGTTTGTACACGCCATCTGTTTTCTGCCAGACACCTGACTGATAAATAAAAATAAACCTTAGAAAAATTAAGCAATTTGCTAAGAAGTGTCCTTTATATCTCCCTTAGCTGCTAGTAATGTTATTGAGCACTTCCTATATGATGGGCACTATTCTAAATGCTAACAGCCACTTGGCAATAGAGTTTAAGATACTCTTTAAGAAATGTATTCCATTCTATGTTCATATATTGCCTGTTTTCATTATAATTAGTATGAACTTTGGCAAGTCACTTAATTAGTCTGTATCTCAAGTGCTCATCTATAGAAGAGGGATAATAATACCTACTTCATAGATTTGTTATCAAATACCTGGCACATGGTAAGTACTCAATCAATTCCTATTAGAATCTGTGCTCTGGGGCTCCTGGGCGGCTCAGTTAGTTAAGTGTCTGACTCTTGATTTCGGCTCATGTCATGATCTCACAGTTCATGAGATTGAGCCCCATGCTGGGCTCTGTGCTGATGGCATGGAGCCTGCTTAGGATTCTCTCTCTCCCACTCTCTTCTCTCTCTCTCTCTCAAAAATAAATAAACAAACTTTAAAAAAATAATCTGGTGCTCTGAATTTAGAGTCATTGCCAAATTTTAAAGAATTTGAGCCTTTTAGGGGCGCCTGGGTGGCGCAGTCGGTTAAGCGTCTGACTTCAGCCAGGTCACGATCTCGCGGTCCGTGAGTTCGAGCCCCGCGTCAGGCTCTGGGCTGATGGCTCGGAGCCTGGAGCCTGTTTCCAATGCTGTGTCTCCCTCTCTCTCTGCCCCTCCCCCGTTCATGCTCTGTTTCTCTCTGTCCCAAAAATAAATAAAAAACGTTGAAAAAAAATTAAAAAAAAAAAAGAATTTGAGCCTTTTAGACACACAAAAAAACAAAGAAAACATTATCATTCAATCTACTCTCCATTTAATTCAGACTTTCCAGTACCAGACTGACTCGTCTACTCTGAAAATTGCTTAGATGTTTCAGGGAATGCTAAGGCATTTATATGTAAATATAAATCTACTATCCACAAGATGCATATAACATATTCTAAAGTCCAATATAGAAAACAGGCTAAATATGGAAAAATGGCTAAACTAAACCAGTTACCATTTTACCATATTAATACTTACAGTAAATGTTGTGGATAAAGAGAAATGAAACATTTTGTCTATATTGGCCAAAAATTATCAAATATTAACAATTAAGTGGCCTTTGGGAATTATTGGAGACCACCCCCTCTTATTCTTATAAGAAAACTGAGGTTCAGAAAGGCAAAACCAGATATAAAGAGCTGCACACTGTCCAGTGACTAATTAGGTCTAGGAATCAGACTTTTTAACTCCTAAACAAATAGTGGTTCTTACCCTAAAAATACTGATCTCTTTAAGTTCCTCATATAAATATTGGTACAAATGTTTTAAATTCATTTCTTTTCATATCTTCTGCTACCCGAATGTTCATATTTTCACCCAGGTAAACAGTTTCATGAAATAATATTTGGTGTTATAATGAACAGGACTCCTGAGAATATCTAAAATATAAGACAAGTACCCATGGCACAAAGACATACAAAGAACTTAAATTTATATAAAAAATTTTTAAATAGAAATTCCTATCCTATGGGCTATTATAGGCTAGTATGTTTGTTTTGTTTTAACTGAATTATGCATCTATTAGAATAGCCTAACTCTGGAACATTGACAACACTAAATGCTGAAAAGGAGGTGGCACAATAGGAACATTCATTTATCGCTGGTGGGAATGCAAAATGGTATAGCTCGAAGTTAATGTAACAGTTTCTTATGAACATATTCCTACCATGCAATCCACCAGTAGTGCTCCTTCATATTTATCCACAAGAGTAAAAAATTTATGTTCACACAAAAACCTGCACGTGGATGTTTAGCAGCTTTATTTATGATTGCCAAAGCTTGGAAGCAACCAAGATGTTCTTCAGTAGATGAAGGGATAAACTGTGGTGCATCTAGACAATGGAATATTATTCAAAACAAAACAAAACAAAAAACTATCAAGCCATGCAAAGACCTGGGGGAAATTTTAAAGCATCTTACTAAAGTGAAAGAAGCCAATCTAAAAAGGTTATATACTGTATAATTCTAACTGTATGACACTCTGGAAAAGGCAGAATCATGGAGGCAATAAAAGATCAGCAGTTGCTGGGGATTGGGAATGAGGATGGGAGGGTGGGAAGGATGAAAAGGTGGAAAATAGAGGTTTTTGAGGCAGTGAAAATTTGTATGATTCCCTAATGATTCCATATCATCCATAATGATTCTATCATTATTCCATAATGATAGATACATATTATTTTACATGTGTCCAAAACCACAGAATGTCCAACACTAAGACTGAAACGTAATGTAAACTACGGACTTTGGGTAATTGTGATGCGTCAATGTAGGTTCATCAATTGTAGCATGTGTACCACTCTGGTGGAGGATGTTGATAATGGAGGAGACTATGCATGTGTAGGGTCAGTGGGTTATATTAGAAAGCTCTGTACCTTACCACCAATTTTGCTGTGAGCCTAAAACTGTCCTAAAAAATAAAATCTTAAAAATATCTTTAAAAATATAATAAAAAATTAAGGCACTAACAAATTGTTGCTAAATCTTTATTTTTCAAATATACATTCATATGTGTGTGTGTGTGTGTGTGTGTGTGTGTGTGTGGAATATATAATCCATAAAACAGCAGAAATTATCCATTTGCAAGAGAGACAGAAGATAGTAAAGTGGCAGAGTGAAATAATAGTCCCACCCCCACCATTTCAGCAGCTAAGATTTTTATGTTTTATAAAAGAAAGTCATTTACAACTTATTCTCTCAAATAGGAGCACAATAATATCAGCATAAGACAATTATTCCTTGCTTCACATCTCAGGATAGAGCAATTTCTAGGACCAGCTATTGGAAATTACAACTATATAACACAGATATAAAACATTAAGTGTGTAATTTATATGTCACCATGAACTAAGAATCTTAGGATGACTTTGATTAACTGGGCCCACTTCTCACACTTCTATGCAAATGTTTGAGGAGTATGTTGTTTGTCATCCAGATCTCTAGTTTCCTGTGCCTTCCCAAAATGAAACCAAAGCTCTGCATCAGGCCCCTCCACTTTTTCCCTCGAGACCAAACTACACAAAACTCCAGAAATTTCATCCCTGAGATAATCTTTTCCTGTTCAACAGCTATTTCTCTTCCATTGCCAACCAGTCTCTTGAGAGTTTGAAAAAAAATTACCTCTAATTGTTCCCTTACGGTGATCTGGCCATACAAAATCATCCTACTTTATTTACTTGGTTTTAACCAAAGTGTGATTTCCTGTCAATAAACTTTGTTAATTCTGCAGTTCACAGGGGAGTAGAAAAGACAAAATTTTGCTGTGAATTGCCATTATTTATTTATTTATTTATTTATTTAAATTCAAGGTAGTTAACATAGAGTGCAATATTGGTTTCAGGAGTAGAGCCCAGTGATTCATCACTTAGATATGACACCCAGTGCTCATCCCGACAAGTGCCCTCCTCAATGCCCATCACCCATTTAGCCCAACCCTCCACCCACCTCCCCTTCAACAACCTTGCTTTGTTCTATTTAAGACTCTCTTAGGATTTATCACCCTGTCTGTTTTTATCTTATTTTTCCTCCCCTTCCCCTATGTTCATCTGTTGTGTTTCTTAAATTCCACATGTGAGTGAAATCATATGATATTTGTCTTTCTCTGACTGACTTATTTTGTTTAGCGTAATACACTCTAGTTCCAGCCACATTTTTGCAAATGGAAAGATCTCATTGTTTTTGATTTCCCAGTAGTATTCCATTGCGTGTGTGTGTGTGTGTGTGTGTGTGTACACAATTTCTTTTTTGTTTTTGCCAATTTATGTTCTTCTTGTGGGTAGAGAGTTCATTTTCTATCACAATTGGGACAAAGGCTTTATTTTGTTCTCAAATCTTTATCTTTACATAGCATATTCTTGTAGATATTTATCATAAAAGTTCTATAATCAAATGTTATAGCCAAAGAGAATAAATGAGAGACAACCTTGAGTAGAAGTGCCATGGGAAGATACTCTCCTGAGTATGAGTAAATCATACTTGAGAGAGCAAGATGGACCAAAACATCATATCATCATAATACAAGATCTACCTAATCTACCTCTTTGACTTCATTCCCTATCACTCTTACACTTATTTATCCACTTCTCCATCATCTGGTCCCCATGATGTTCCTGTATAATACCAAATATGCCTCTGCCTAAGGGTTTTGTCCTGCTCTTTCTTCTGTTCAGAGCACAGTTTTCCCCATAAAGCAATGATGTTTTACTCTCTTACCTTTTTTGGACTTTGTCATCTTAGATGACACTATCTAAAATAGTATCTGCCCATCATGTTCTAGATACTTTCTCTGCTTTATATTTCTTTAAAAATGTACTATCTGATGTTGTATTACCTTGTTTATTGATCTTATTTTTACTACATGATAAGATCTGGAGGGCATAGACTTTGTTGATTTTATTTTTTGCCATATTTTCTGTTCCCGAAGTAGTTCATACTCTGAATTTGTTGACTGATGGGGTGAATGAGTGTATGAATAAATGATTATCACCAGTTTTCATTGTTCAGATTTAGACTGTTTCCTCTTTTGCCCATTCCCTCAATAGGTTTGAGAAAAAGACTACCAACTATATCCATATATAATGAATAGCTCCTAGATACATAACAAGTCAATGAACCAACTTCTCTTCAACTCGTAGACCCCAACAGAGCACTTCAGTGCTTTCTCAGATCACTAAGATGAGTCTTCATGTTGGCAAAGCTCTTAGGTGGAAGAGTTATATGAAAGTGCAGAGGAACATGTTAATGTTACTCTGTCTTCTTTCAAGAATCTTTATGTTCTGCCTTATGGGTAAAGGCAGTGGGTTCTGGCAATCCATCTTCTTATGGACTTTAGCAACTCAATGTTACCCTCTGAAATTCATATGATATCACAATCTAACAAGCAGCAACGTCAAAAATCAGACAAACCTGGGATCACCCCCAAATTCTATAACTATATGATTTTGAGTTAATTATGCACCCTGGTTAAGTTTCAGCTTTTCAAAGATAATATTGGAATTAGTCAATGGGTTAGTAAGAAGATTAAAAATAATATGTGTAAAGTGGGAGACACTCAAGAAACAATTTTTTTTTCCTTACAATCTAAAAACCACCTACTCTGCAAGGTCTAAGTCCATGATATTTAAGTTGTAGACTACAGATCCCTTGAGTTCTGTGAAGGAATATCAGTATTTGCATGGAGAGGGGTGGTAGTGGGTGATGAGGGGATGGGAGTGAGGATGCAGGCTGAGGGAGAGGGCCCATGCATTAGACCTTCAGTCAAAGCAATTCCAATGTTATGTGTTTTGTTTCGTATTTTGAAATTTCTTTTTTTTTTTTTTAAGTAGGCTCTATGCCCAATCTGGAGCTTGAACTTATGGCTCTGAGATCAAAGGTTCATTCTCCACTGACTGAGCCAGCCAGGCACCCCTGTATTTTGTAATTCTGAATGTAGTTCTTTTTTTTTTTTCACAAATAAAACACCTTTAGATTTTGTATCTGACTATATAAAAATACATTATCATTTAAAAACTCTTTAAGCATGCATAAAAGTAACCCATACTTACTTTATTGAAAGAGATTCAGTAGAGAGCAAAGGGAAAGTAGTGTTACCCTTTCTAGCTACTTCTTTAGATCTCTCCTCTTGTTTTCTCCTATAACTGAATGAGATTTCAAGCAGATCCTATAACTCTCCTAGTCATTTTCATAAACTAACAAGTGATCTCAACTTTCAGAGAATTAACAAGTCTATGGTGTTGTCTATGAACAAAATTTCAGCATCTTATTCAATTTAAAACTTCAGCCTTTCCTGCCAGAGACTGTGCCAACAAGATTCTCATTTTCACATATTTTTATTTATTTATTTTGAGAGAGAGAAAGAGAGCAGTGGAAGAGGGGCAGATAAAGGAGGAGTGAGAGAACCTCAAGCAGGGTCCACACTGTCAGTGTGGGGCCCCATGAGGGGCTCCATCCCAGGAACAGTGAGATCATAACCTGAGCCAAAATCAAGAGTCAGATGCTTAACCACGTGAGCCACCCAGATTCCCCTCATTTTCACATATTTTATGAGTCACTTTGTCCTTTATATTCTGGAACACATGCACAACTTCCTGATGGTTTTCTGAAGTGCACTTATTTGAGAAAACTCATCCTCCAAACTGATAGGAGGGACAAGACCTCAGCAATCTGATTAAAAAAATTATTTTAACATTTATTCATTTTAGAGAGACAAAGAGAAACAGAGTGTGAGTAGGAGAGGAGAAGAGACAGAGGGAGACACAGAATTCAAAGCAGGCTCCAGACTCTGCTCTGTCAGCACAGAGCCCCATTAGGGGCTCGAGCTCATGAATTGTGAGATTATGACTTGAGCCAAAGTTGGATGCTTAACGGACTGAGCTACCCAGATGCCCCGGTAATCTGATTTTAAAAATCCCTTTCTCCAATATTCAAATTTTCTTTTATGCAGCTTGGAAGTGTGTGATCAACTAATGTTGGCAAGGACTGAGGATGGTCCTACAGTTTTCTGTTTACTGGTACATGGCTTATCCTTTTCCCTGCTTTAGGTCCTCAGCTATAACCACAAGATACCAATTCCTAAAATTTCACCACTCTCAAATAACCACCAGCAAATTGTCTGGAATGTTTCCTAAATCAAAATCATAGCAAACATACAATTTGTATTGATTTCTTCCCTTTTCTTTGATACCTTTGCCTTTCTCCTCTCCCTCTGTTCCCCTGAATAACCAGTATTGACAACCCGGTGTAAGTCCTTCTGCAACTTCCAATACATAATAATAAGAGTTTTGTTATTTGTTTTACTAAAAGTGATACCCTCATGTTTATCATTCATATATCTGTCTTCTGGTTTTATCATTTAACATGACATCTTATAAAATCTCTCCCAAGTCAACTGTGCCAGAAAAAAAGTTATATTTTCCCTAGCTACATTATTTGATGTTGTAAATTTGCATAATCTATTCACTCATTTTTCTTTTGGTTGGACATCCACTTTGTTTTCAGTTTTCATATAACCTAGTGGCTTATTTTTCTGTAGAATAGATTCCAGCTGAGGCAGTGCTGGGTTGAAGTGTATGTGTATTTTCAGTTTTAATATTGGTTGCCAGATTTGTTTATAAGGCCATAATAAATAACATATCTCCTTGCAAAGTATGAGCCTACCTTTTATCCTGTGATTTACAAAGAGCGTTATCTCTTCTTGTAATCTGGTTCAACCTTGTAAACACAAGGTATATGTCCTTTTTTTTAAGAAAAGCAGTCAGGACACAAGTGAGGCTGAGTCTCTGTCAGTATGTTCATTGATTCTCTGGATTTACTCTTTGGTAACCTACCTATTCATAATGAACTTTGTTCATCATTCTATTGTTTCTAATTATTTTCTTATCAGTTTGTAAAATCTCATTTTATTCTAACGTGGTTGTCTCTATATATTGTGAATTTTCCCCTCAATCAGTTATTATAGTCTTCGTTTATGGCATATTTTGCCATAGAAATGTCCCTAAACATTTATGAAAGTATGTCTATAGGATTTTTTGTTTTTGTTTTTGCTTTTTCTGGCAGATTTTTTTATTATATAAGCCTTATATAATTTTTAAATATTTAAATTTAAATATATAAACCATCTATTTCTTTTTTTGTTGAAGTAAAATTTTCTTCTGGAAGATTGACAATTGTGCTTGAAATAGTAAGTAAAACTATTATTTCCCAAATGAAAAAAAATTACCTTTATGATATCTTATCTTTCTGGGTTTTCTATTCTAATTTACCACTTATTTTTTTTCTATTCCAATGACAACATCATCCTGTTTCCATTGCTATGTCTTTAGAATCTATTTTAATCATTTACAAAGCAAGCTTCTAATCACTATTTTTCTTCATAATTTTCTTAGCAGTTTTCAGATAATTTATCCTTTCATACCTAATATCTAAAAATGTTACCCACTTTGAAAATATCATGTTATTTGAAGAAAAGTTTCCACCAAAAATATTTGATAAGCCACTCTAGGAGAATGGAAAAGTTACTTAACATGATAAAAATAAGCCAATGGCTTCTTCCCTAGGTCTGATGACCAGTCAGCAGAAAGGATACTTGAGAATTACTGGTGAATTCCTTCATTTTTAAGGAAAACTTAAATCCTTAGTTTTATCATCGTAAATAACCTCTCATTCTGATGCTCACTTTGTCTGCCATAATCTCCTTCAGAAATTTAAAATGTCTTGAAACCATTAATTGCAAATGAGCATGCAGACCGAGGAAGTGTCTGCAGAACCTAATTCTTATTTACTCCTAGTCCCAAGACTTTCATTAAGTATGCATGTGCTGGATGCCAGGTGAAGTGAGGAATCAGTGGATCAGAAGGGAAACCAAGGATTGAAGCAGAGGAGAGAACAGGGGGATTTGGTATGAAAATTGCTTGTATTTTTCTCCTCTATTTGCTTGTATTAAATAATTCCATAGATTTTATTTCAGTAAATACAATTGACATTCCGCATTTACCTTTTCCCTTAGTTCCACTCACTCCTAAACATGTCCCTGAGCGCTACAGAAGTCATCTAGGAAGAGAAGCACCCACTGCTGCTCCTTGCTATTTTGTTGTTTTAGAGTCTAATTCTTTGGAAACAACATCAAGACAAGGTCATTCAGCGTTTAATCACGGATGATGTAAATCATCATGTCAGTTAACTCTAGGGTCCATATATCTCTAAAATTGTGGATTTACGACATAGGGAGGCAATTTACCAGTATTGGCTTTTTCAATTTGATTAGAATGATGGGCTATGATAAAAAAGATTTTTGCAATTCTGCTCGCAACCATACCAAAAACGGAGACTCTCAAGCTCACAGTCTGTTGGTGCATTGAGTATTAGCTTCACGTTTTCCCTGTTCGGACTAATTGCTTCTTTAATCTGTGATTGCTGACACACATGTGCAGTTGTGCAAGTTAATAAGAAGGAAGATAATTCTGATACTTTTCAGTTTCCTTATATTCTGTTTTTAATTGTCTGCACTGCTAAGGCACCATTATTTTATTTGATGGTCTAATAAGCAGGAAATCCAACAATAAAATTTAAGTGTTTAAGATAGCTATGGATAAACACTCGAAGTGCAATATACCCAAACAGACCCAAGGCCAAATGGATTAATTTAAATTATGGATAATTGTGCAGAGTGGTAGACATTTACCCCTCACCCTGGAGCTTGCTCTGGTTTGCCTTGCTTAGCTTTTCAGACCACCTATCACAGCCAACTTTCAAAATCTCTTCTCTCAAGTTTCTATCCACTTACCCTAATCTCATAGCAAGCACGCACGCACGACGCTGAGTCAAGTGCCCTGCAGCTGACTGATATACTGATGCATTTTTAGAATGGAACAGAGTGAAGCTGAACCAATGCAGTGTCTAAAATAAGAAACCAATTTAACTCCATTGTAAAGACAGTCACCCAAATCATCTCCCCCAAATAATTCAAAATGTTGGCTTGCAATACTGAAAACACATATTTGTTCCTTTTTTGCCATGCATTTTTAAATATATGTATGTATATATATATATGTGTATATATATACACACACATATATACATATACATATATAGACATACACACACACACGCATACACACACACACACACACACACACACACACACACTTCGAAGTCTTTCCCTCCTACTGCCTGAGAATCTCATCAGCCTCTTGTTCTGGAGGTTTCTGAGCTGTTATTATATCCACACTTTCACATGATGCCTCTGTTAAGTTTGGTTCAGCATTTCCATTATAAAACCCATAAGCTTCCAGGACAGACTTATTATAACTGTCTATGTGGGAAAAAAAAATTTCTCCCAGTTGAAACTTAGTATATATTACATTCATTTTCAGTCCAGAAGGCACTTGTTTTCTTTAACATATTATAAAATAAAATTTCATACCATTGCTTTTACTTTCTTTAGTTACTTCTGTCAGTATGATAACATGAAAGAACAAAGTAGGGAAGCAAAGAAACATGCATCTCACACTTTGCCCCTTTTCTGCAAGACACTGTTCCTTTCCCATTTCTGAAACAATGTTCAAGTGTCAGGTCTTAGCCAAGTGTCCCTAAAGGTTAATTTCACTAGACCAGTTCTCACTACTGCTAGACTATTGGCTTACAGGGATCTGGTTAATCAGGGACTACACAGGAGGGTTTTTATTCACCCATACTCAGGAGCAATCGTGAATTAAAATACATAAAATATATAATGCTAGAAACGTTCTACAAATGACTTCAGAATAGAACATTAAAATATACTAAGCCAATTCAAGCAATCTCATTTTGGGATTAAGCATGTAAATTTTACAGGGTATTTATTTAAATTATTTTACTATCTGATGTTGGAAAAAAGGAAAAAAAGAAGGGAAGTACAAGCAAACTTGTAAAGTGAGAATTTAACAGCTGCATATGGTTATGATTTTCTTCCTTTAATAATAACAGTTAAAAAAAACAATATTTTTAACATGACTTGAACCCGAGAAAAAATTTTCACTGGTTAAATAAACATTGGATTCCTAGTATGTCTTCATAATTAATTATACCAATGTAATCAATGACAATTGAACTCCCACTCCTCTGACTGGGTGTGAGGGGGAAATACATCACCTCTGGTAGATAGCTGTAAGAGAGAAGGTGCAAGGGAAGACGTTAGTGGGGGTTAATGGGGAGCCAGGGGCCAGGTGGAAAAACTACAAACTGGTGATCCCTGAACTAGTCCTAAATTGATGTGTTTGGCATCCATCTTCTTCTGGCTCTTCTCTGATATCCACTCCTATTTCTATGACTCCCCACTGAACAGATGATTTGTAGAAAGCTAGTGTAGGTACTTTATGGTCAAGAAACCACTTGTAACTCTGAATCTGCCAAAAGCCGCTTTCATCCTGAGGCAAAGGATGTTGTGTCCACTCACACTCCCTTCTTAACACTTGGACCAAGGGAAGTTTTGTTTCTGTAACCAAGCTCAATCCAGAAGCCAGCGTGCAAGAGAAGCCAATATTTGTATTCTGTTGTGACAGGCAAGTTGATTCAAAGACAAGTTTCAACACACAATGCAGGTGTCTACAGCATCCTACGGTAAAGTAAAATGGAGAGCTGATACTTCATGTAGACACAAAAGAAGCTACATCTATTTCTTCCTGTAGGCTATCAGATGGTATAGAAACCTCTCCAGAAACTTCTTTGAGAACCTACTTCAAGCCCAGCAGTGTGCCAAGAGTTGAGGAGTGGAAGACAACATTTGTGCCCCGAAGCAGTTAACACTCCCATATCTATAAACCAACAAAAATGTCTTGCCTCTCAAATTAGATAATCTTTTAAAGCCATTTAAATGCTTTCCATTTGTTAGTAAACACTAATAAATAACTCCTGAAATAAAAATCAACCTATTTTAATTTTTCAGGAAAATTGCTAATCCTCAAAATAACATATCAGGTTGACACTTTCTACATAACATGGTATATAATTTGCTTTCATAGAAAGAAAATGGACTTTGAAGCCTATCTCTGGTAATATACTACTTATGTCACCTTGGTAGGCAACTTTGATAGTTTTGAGTTTAAGCTTTCTCATCTCCATAAGTGGGAAGAAACTTTTTCTGTTGATAGATGTTGTATGGATAATTAAATGAACTAACATGCCCAAAGCACCCAGAATGATGGCACTCCCTCTACCTGCTCCTGAAAACAGATCACCAAGTCTCTCTGCTCCATTTATATCTGCATTGTGGTGATAAGAATGATAAGCAAAACAGATTGTTTTGTCTTTTGTTTGCTGAAAGGAAGGGAAAGAGCAGTCTTAAATGCAACTTCTAAGACACCAAAGTGTTGGATTTTGAATCTTTTGTTGAAAATGAAAAATGACCAAAGAGGAGTCCCTCATAGCTGAAGCGAAGATTACACTATGTTTTTAAAAGTCAGAACACATTAGAAACCACACACTCCAGGAAACTTCCATTTCACACTTCTATTCATTTTTACCTTGTTCAATCCGGGTTAAAAAAAAAAAAAGCCTCTGTGAACTTAACCTGAAACTTGATGATTTTATCATGTTAAGTTCCTTAAAGGACAAGTCATGGTCCTTCTTTACCTGTAACAACCACAGAGTGACGTCAGGCTCAAACTCTAATAAGTTACCCTCAGATTTCAATCCAGAACCAAGCAGAAAGAGTGGGTATGAGCTTGCCAATTGCACCTGTGAAATGATCAACCCGCACTCCAATTTACCTCTCATTCCCTTCTCCTCAGGCTTTACCAATCATTTGGACCTTAATGGGTCTCTTTCGCTGTTTATCACTCTCTATCCCCATCAATTTTCATTGCTCTCTACAGCTTCTTTATCACTTTTTGTTGTCAAGAACATAACTACTTTTGGATCAGATGTTTGCCATAAATTCCTGAAATAGACATCTAGCTCGTAAAGAATAGAAATGAATAGGCTAGTTTTAAATGTCACTGGTAGATAGTTCATCTCAGTAGGCGTGATTGTTAATACTTTCACATCTCGAGTTCAAAATTGAAATTTTTCCAGTGCCCTAGGCATAATTATTTTCCTCCAAATGACTTGGAAGCCAGTATTACAGCATCCACCTACACATTATATTTGACCAAAACACTGACATAAAGCAGAATCACAAAAATATATTTACGTATGCTCCTTAGTGTTGGCAGCCTTGATTTCTTAGGAAATATCATCTTATTCAGATGGAATAAAATTTGATTGCATTGGCAATTACTGACTTCTGCTTTAGATTAATGTCCACATATGCAAAAAAAAATGGAGTTTTGTGATTCCAAATGTTGAAAAAAAATGGCAATGACACTGAAACTTTATACACCACATTTCAGCTGACAGCACAATTTAGGGTTGAGTTACACACCCTTAAAATGAAAGGTTCCAATAGAAATGCTGACAGGCCCTTTACTTATAGGGAAGTATTTGCCTCTAGAATAATAGCAATATATTATATTTAAATGGATCCTTTTATAAAGCACTTTAAAAACTGTCAACCTGTATCTCTCCTTCCTATACACATGTATCTCTCATGAAAGTCAATAGCAAAGCTATATATCTATTATTTATTTAGTTAGTTATTATGTATTTATTACATTTATGAGATTCACCCATCATTTATTAGCCTCTGGGCACCTTTGCAAGTTTCAGAGCTAAAAAAAAATAAGAAGACCGTCTGTGTCATTATGATTTGCAAGTTATTCTAGACATCATGAAAACAAGACATATTGCTTCCAGCCTTATTATCTTAGAAGCTCAACACACCTTCAAAAACATACATTCATCAGAAGAGAAACACTTAGACTGATGTAGTTGAGAATTATTTCATGTTAGAAAAAGAAATCAGAAGTAATACCAAGTCAAAGATATTTGATATTTTTTGTTATTTATATTTATGTGTTCTGAAGTGCTGTTACACAGAAGTTGATATAAATGGGATGTTATGGAGAAGTTTCCCATAATAATGTATTCAATTTTCTATATAATTTTCTCAAAAAAAAATTACGTGGCATCACTACTATGTGCTTGGTGTTGTGCATAGGTATAAAATTTCAATCTTAAACCAAGTATTGAGTGAAACTGTCTAATAGAGCTAATAGCCAGAAAGAGCATTCCAGTTCAAAGATAGTTGATAATACAATTAAATTTAGTTTCTCTAGGAATGTTCTCTTCATATCAAATATTTTGATCCTAATAGATTATATCAGTAGATTACATGGTTTCAAAAGAAAAAGAAAGAAAGCAAACAGAAATGACCTCAGATAATCCCTTTCACTCCTGTTCACTCAATGTCTTTATAACCATCCAGGAGAGATCCCAGTTCTGATTTCCACTTTAGTCTCTTCCTGGTTCTCCCATGGAGAACGTACTAGGGTCAGGGTGGAAAGAGACTGAAATAGCAGGATAAAAAAAAATCATAATTCCATGTCCCATACTTTTTACACCAACGTAGTAAGTGACGGATTAGTTAGAAACCTAGTGAGTCAACATCCTAACATCTTTGGTGGGGGAGTAACTTCCTTCAACTAGTTAATAAGTGTGTTTAAAATTGTTTTGAGTTGTTGGAATGAAAAATGCTCTATATATACAAAGTACATGCACAGTGTAAAATTCCACTTCTGTCTTTACTGGTAGAGCTCATTCATCATGACCTATAGCACCTTTGTTTTTCTATTACTATCCTTGCATTCAGTTAAAAAAGCTTGTCCATACTTCTAATTGCCAAGTGTTAAACCAACCAGTATATACTAAACTAAGCCTGGAAAAAATTTCCTGCACTCCTGGCCACTAGCCAATCAAGATCTAAATGTAACTCCCCAGGAGCAGAGAACAAAGCATTAATTTACTATACTTTGGAAAGTTTTTAGTGACTCCCTTGTTCAATTTCTTTAGCTTCAAGTACAAAGGAACTCCTCCAAATGCGATTATGAAATGCATTTGCAACCTAAACCTAGCCCAGAACACTTGTGGAAAATTGTTATACATTTGGTTTTCAGATGGTGGAAAGACAGATAAGTGAGGCAATTATGTAATGTAAAATGAAATAACCTTTAGGAAACCAATGTTCATATTTTTCCCAGATTTTTTCCCAGAGGATCATGTTTCTAAATAGGAGCAAGTGCAAAAGCATATTCAACGTTAATATCTAAAGATGTGTGCATATGTACAAGTTATTTTTGTTACTTGTTAGTGATTCATTAGAATGATACCCCAAGGGCCATACAATAGTTTGTACTTATCTCTGAATTTGATTACTTTCATAACAATTTTATAAATAGTAGCTTTAAACACTTTAAAGCACTGAAAATACACCAAATACAGAGATTATGATCCTCCTAGCCCCATCTCTATCCAGACTTAAAATTAGTTTCTGATTAACTCAGGAATTTTCAGGTCACGATCAGAACCCTTCAGTTCTCAGACATGACCTTCACCACTTTCTTCTCACATAGCATATGCCTTCAACCCTCGTTACCAAACCTGATTTATGAAGTCTGCGAGCAGGGTGAAGTGTGTTGATGTTAGAGGCGAGATTTACATTTCCTCTTCTTTCTTCCCTTCTAAAATGTTCTTTCACTTTATCATGTCAGTCATGCAGGCACCTCTTTGACAAGGGACTTGAAGGAAAGTGACAAGTACCAGAGTAGAAGATGCTGGATCAAAAAAAGACTGAAGTTTTATGAATACTTCCTGCAATTGCAGATGTTCTTTTAAAAATAGAAGCACATTAATTATTGTAAGACTATTTAAGGTATTTGCATTTTATTTCTCAAAAAAAAAAAAGTAAGTGAAGCCAAAAGGCAAGGTGGGGAGATGGAAAGTCAGGGCTGGTAAAGAAGGGTTGTAGTGGGATTTTTATCCCTTACGGCACCTTATACTGCACAACAGGTGGCCAACGGGAATTTCATCCCATTATCTTACAAGTGCAGGAAGCTTTGCATTGCAGCCCCCTAGGGTGCTCTCTGCAGGTCTACTGCTATTCCCCAGTTATTTTTACAAGCAATACTGCCAAAGATGCTATTACTCTGGTTTACAATAGTTGATCATTGCTGTGAAATTCAGGCTGTAGATGAAAGGGAACCTTTGGGGGGGAAAATGGTCAGGGGCCCAAGAAACCTCATAAAGAAAGCTCTTGGACAAGTTTTGCCAAATGCTCCACTTCAGAAGCCCATTAAGCCTTTCTGTACTTCCATCTCTATTGTAACTGGTGATCGCCTAGTTCCAGGTGTCTAATTTGAAAGCCTGTCTCCCATTCTTCTATATGGGAATGGGAACTATTCCTGAGGGGTGCAAGGCTCTCTTTTCTCTGCCCTTTGAGACTGAATTCCAAACAAAATGCTTACTCAAGAATGTTTATTGATTATAAAAGCTTGGCAGCTTAGAGCAAAAGAAGGGTTGTATGAGAAGGAGTACCAACTTTTTAATCTGAGGTGAGCAGAGATGGCTCTCACTTCCTTTATATGCATGTGATGCCACGTTCTTCATTATGCCAAAGCACCCCAGAATCTCTTTACCGCCAGATGTCCTTTGATGCATCAGCCCTGTTGGAACAGGTTTATCATTTTACATACCATACAGTATTTTTATTGGTAGTGTTTATTTACTTATCTGTCTTTCCTGCAAGAATATGAGATCAGGGCAGGAAGGAATATATCACTCTTGCTCATCATTTTATTGCCATTGCCAAACAGAAGACCTGGCACAGGGTGGCATTCAATTGATTTTTACTGTACAAATGAACAATGGATTTGTCTTTGTTAACATGGTTGTCTTTGTCAAGTACCACTGTAAATAGAGCAACAGAGTTTACAAGAAAAATAAATTGTCCACAATGAACAACCAAACAGTGGTTCAAAAAGTAGATTGAACTCTTGTACTTGTGAATCTAAAATATCACTTGTGGGGTAAAATTCTATATCCTTCATTCATTGGCAGATACAATTGCAAAGCTAACAGACAGTTTGAAGAATATTTTATTCATCATGACATTCTGTTGGAGCAAGCCTCTTCTGAAACCAAAGCAAATAAATTGTAGGCATAGCTAATAAGGTCAGGAAGTTGCTAGTACCAAAATCCTGGGAATATACTCTAAATCCCCAAATTACTTTTAACTGGCTTAAGTAACTGCTTTATAAATGGATAGTCACCTATAAATAGTTATTCCAGAATAGATGTTTCCCTTTTCCCTCTGTGAACACATGCTGTGAATTCTCTCTTGCCTTTCCACACCCTCCCCATAGAATTCAAGCCCCCTTTATGTCTTATACAACAGTGGGTGTGAAATGGTTTGAGGGTAAAAACCCAGGCTGTTGCAGCCAGCAAGGAGTGTTAGGTACTATTACTCTGTAAGGTCAATAGATTGCCTGTTATTTTAAATGTTATTTAAATTATCTTCCTAAGGAGATGATTTTCAGCTGACTCTCCATCTTTTGAAAGAAGGAGAATTTTACACACCTCACTGACTCTGCATGGTGAGAAAGTAGACACTGAAGCAATGGACAGAAAGGACAGGAATAAAACCAGAAATTCATAAGGACTATGCAAGCAAAGTTAGTCTAAGATAATTGTTCTCACTGTGAGGTTCCCAGACCAGCAGCATTAACCTCAATAGGGAACTTTATAGAAATGCAAATCCTTGGGTCTCATTCCAAATTTACTGAATCAGAAAGCCTGTTGGTGGGGCCTATCAATTCTTAGTTGAACAAGCCACCAGGGGATTTTAATGCTTGCTGAAACTTAAGAACGAATCATCTAAAGTGATCAGTAAGCAAAACCAGGCATTTTTCAAAACTATATAGGCAACATCAAGTGAGCTACCCATATAATTCCTGAGGATTCTGTTAACATCAGAACTTAATGAAACTGCAAATGCATTAATTATCTTGATACAAGAAAGTGCCTGTATTAGTGCAATTGTGGGTAGAAAATACATGTAAACTCATACACAACAGAAAGAGAATGTCAAAGGAAATTATCTTATCAAAGATCACTTGATATTATAACTGCATTAAAAATTTTTTAGCAAATACCTTTTACTGATTTTGGTGTAAGAAAATCTTATTGACAATGCACAGAAGTCTCTAACTAGAAAAAAAGTTGAAAGCTATATGTATATTTATTAATAAATTCCATTAATTAAAAGATATACTTCAAAAGGAAAAAAAGCCAAGCCACACTCAAAGAAGATTTTTATAATACATTTAACTGAGAAAGGAGGGGTGCCTGTGTGGCTCAGTGAGTTAAGTGTCTGACTCTTTATTTCAGCTCAGGTCATGATATGGCAGTTTCTGGGACTGAGCCTCTTGTGGGGCCATGTGCTGACAGGAAGAGACTGCTTGGGATCCTCTCTCTCCCTCTCTCTCCCTCTCTCTCTGCCCCTCCCCTGCTCATACACATGCATGCACGTTCTCTCTCTCTCAAAATAAACTTTAACTAAGAAAGGACTAGTATTAAGGACATAAAAAGAACTCCTACAATTCTCTTGCAAAAAAAAAAAAAGAAAACAATAAAAACGTGGACAAAACAAATGAAGTTCACTTGGCCAATAAATACATGAGGAAATAATTGCACATGTAACTAGGAAAGTCAAGACCACAATGATATACCATTTCCCCCTATTCGTTGGCTAAAATGAAGAAGTTTAACAATATTATGAGTTGAAGGAGAATTAGATTAAAAGGATACCTTTATACATGCAGATATGAATGTGATAGTTACAAGTTATCTTGAAAACAACTTGAAATTATCTTTCCGAGTTAAACAATGATAAACTATGGCTCCAAAATTTCACTCCTGGAAAAATGCTTGAGAATATCTTATATATGAGCATCAGAGGACAATGATAAGAATATTCACTGTAGCATTAATTGTAATTAATTACTAAAAACAGAAAACAATATAAATTTCCATCAAAAGAAAGATTAATGACTATATTACTGCAATTTAACACAACTGAATGTTGTAACGTTGAATAGCAAGGGGTAATTTTAGTAATATAAAATAGAATTTTAAAAAGTCCAAAGAGACTACAAAAGTATGATACCCTTTTATGATGTTCAAAAACAAGTAAAATTAACAATATACTCTTTAATCATATGAAGATGTTCAAGAGAATGATGAACACAAAATTTAGGATAGTGGTGATTTCTATGAGGAAGTTGAGAGGGATAGTGGAGGAACACAGAGTTTTTGTGAATTACTGTTCTTTTCAGATATTTAGTTGAATGCTCATTATATTATTTAAAAATAAAGAAAAATTACTTAATATAAAAAGAAGACAAGGCAGGCAAGAAAGATAATGATGTATAATGAACTAAATATTATGATGAAACTAATTCTATGTATCTGAGGTCCTAAATTAAATAATAAGAAAAAAGGAAAGAAAGAGGGAAAAAGTAGAAAGGAGGGAAGGAAAGAATGAGGAAAGGAGAAAAGGAAGGGGAAGGAAGGAGGGAAGAGAAAAAAAACCAAATGTTAAAAAAGAGAAAGTAGTTTGTGCTGAATATTTTTAACCACTTAGAGCTAGGAGCTTCTAATTCCTTAAGAGGAGTTGGAAGGTGAACATGTGTGGGCAGGGAGTGCATATGAAAGCTCTGTGCCTTCCTCTCAAATTTGTTGTGAACTTAAAACTACTCTAAAAAACTTCACCTAAAAATAAAAGAAGAGAAAAACTCCACTGAAATTTTTTTCAGTCCATGTTACATCTAGTCTGTGGTATGTGTACAATATATCTAGTCTATATTACATCTGCAATAAACTATATATCCTCTTCATCTGTAGTATGGTTAAGGCATTATTAAATATAGTCTTGACTAGATTGGACTTCCAATTTGATTAAGTATTATTGAGAAATGAATCCTTGATTTATTTACTTATTTACTTAGAGAGTAAGCATTTGCTTGTGGACCCCAATGTGGGGCTCAATCTCACCACCCTGAGATCATAACCTGAGTGGAAATCAGGAGTAAGATGCTTACTCAACAGCCACTCAAGCACCCCTGGATCCTCTACTTATAAACAGTCATCTTCCAGGGGCCTCGTTGTGGGACCCAAGGAATTTAACAAAAATCCCCTACCCCTGGACAAGCAGAGCAAGACTACCTCCATTTTGTGCTACACCCACCATCTCATGTGTAACCCCCACACGACCTACTTATTGCTTAAGACACTCCCCCACCCTAGTCAATCCGCTGAGCGCACCCTTACTGGAAACCGGCTCATATAGGAATCCGGAACCCCTAACCGCCAAAGAATGTAAACCCCACCTTTTGCCCGCCAAACTTGTGCGTCAATTCTGACCAGAGTGATAGGCTAGTTCAAACAGTTACTATAGGGTAAATTGTAATTCAATTGGCCACCTGCGTGTGGACTGACATGACTATGCAACTTTCTGTGTGTGTTACAATCTCATTGGCCACTGGCCCCTATAAAACTGCTACGCCTCTTAACCTAGGGGTTCAAGTCCCTGCTCCGCTGTGTCGGGTATACTTGGGTCCAAGCTCGAGTTTGCAAATAAACCCTTGTGCTTTTGCCCCGGTATTGGCTCCTTGGTGTTCTCTTGGATTTGAAATCAGGGGCATTACATCGTGTTAGCGTCCAGAAAAGAGTGACCATGAAATCGAGAAAATGTGTTAAGTTCAGATGTTGATTTACCCTAAAGGTGCTAATGCTTCGGCTTCAAGATCCCTCATGTGAACAGGCCACTAACCATGTGTCACTGTGAACCGTACAAAACTAGGGTATTTTAACCAGACTCTGTTAGACAGCTATGTCTTTCCACTCTGAATTTCCCTGCTGTTGGTATAGTTTGGAATAGTCATGCCAGTTTGAAAATCCAGTGAAAGAGAAGTTTGGGTACATATTTAGTGTATTTAGTATAATATATTTTTGTGATTTCATAGTCATTTCCATTCTTTTTAAAAACTTTTTATATTTATTTATTTTTGAGAGAGAAAGACAGAGAGTGTGTGAGCAGGGAAGGGTCAGAGAGAGAGGGAGACACAGAATCTGGAGCAGGTTCCAGGCTCTGACCTGTGAGCACAGAGCCCAAGGCGGGGTTCAAACTCAGAAGCCATGAGATCATGACCTAAGCTGAAGTCAGATGCTTAACCGACGGAGCAACCCAGGTGCCCCGGAATTAAAATATTTTTAAAAAGTGGTTTTTTTAAAGCATTTAGTCATTTATTGAGAGAGACGATGCAAATGGAGGAGGGGCAGAGAGAGAGGGAGACACAGAATCCAAAGCAGGATCCAGGCTCTGAGCTGTCAGCACAGAGCCCAATGCAAGGCTTGAACTCATGAACTGTGAGATCATTACCTCAGCCAAAGCCGGACGCTTAATTAACTTAGCTACTCAGGTGCCCCAGTCATTTCTGCTCTTAATAAGTTGTTGCTAGCTATCCCAGTTTAAGAATGGTTTCTAGGAGTAATCTTATAAACTCCTGTATTGATTCCCTTGCACCTTGACATAGTACTATATGAATGTTTTCCCCAGTGCCCTGCACCACAGGTAAATGGTAAATAGGGAAGAAAGAAGATTTGAAAGGTAGTGTCAGAAGTCAAATCTATGGGAAATAGACATGGGAGATAAGCAGAGGATTCAGTTCTCATTAATACCTAGTCAAAGTGGAAGTTCCATCCTGTCAGGAATATATTTAATAATGCATGACATACAAGTATAAATGTATAACACTTTTTTATGGGAATCACATGAAATATAACTCATGCAATCCTTTGAGGTCATAGACCTGTAATAACAATATAAACTATAAGCATTTCTGTATGTGAAATTATATATTTATATACCCCTGTATCAATAAAAAATTAATCATGATAGAAGATTAAATTATCCTTCTATTCTTGATAGAGAAGTGATATCATAAAATCATTATCATACAAAGTGCCAAAGAGAAAGCAGCCAAAATATGAAAAAAATAAATAAAAAGGAGTGTTACAAAGTTGTGCCAGAGAGTTAATTAAGAAAAGTGTTAGGGGGGCGCCTGGGTGGCGCAGTCGATTGAGCCTCCGACTTCAGCCAGGTCACGATCTCGCGGTCCGTGAGTTCCAGCCCCGCGTCAGGCTCTGGGCTGATGGCTCAGAGCCTGGAGCCTGTTTCCGATTCTGTGTCTCCCTCTCTCTCTGCCCCTCCCCCGTTCATGCTCTGTCTCTCTCTGTCCCAAAAATAAATAAAAAACATTGAAAAAAAAATTTAAAAAAAAAAAAAAAAAAAAGAAAAGTGTTAGGTGGCTTTGGATTTTGTGATGCTTGTGGTATTTCTCAGCTTTTGAAAATCTTTGATTTGGTTTAGTTTTGTTCTCATGTTAAATAAATATTTACTTTTTAACCTAATTTTATATTCATAAATTCAAATGTTTTTAAAAAGAGAGCCCACCACAATGTAGAAGCTTCAACACTTTAAAAATCTTGGTAAGTCCCTGTCTGAGCCTTTAAAACACAAGTAGCATGATCTTTTTTCTAATTCCAACCTGAAACATCCAACCATTCCTTCCCCTCCCCCTATTCTTGGCTCCGAATGTCTTGGAGGCAAGGCCTAACCAAGACACCAGATAAAGGCTATATATATATATATGTGTGTGTGTGTGTGTGTGTGTGTGTGTGTGTGTGTGTGTATATGTATGTATATATATGTGTCTATATATGTGTATATATATATACACATATATATATATATATATATTTCACTGACAACAGTTTAGGGAAAAGATGTAAGAAAGAATGGGATGGGAGTAAAGAGCAAATATACCCTAATCTGTACCACCAAGTATTGCATTAGTGACTCTACTCTACCTCATTTTGGCACCATAAGCCATATTCTGTGCATTCCAATTTTCCATGCTGAATTAATCTATTTTTCCCATAGAAGTGTCGTTTAAAATGTGTGCGCTGTACACCGACCTTCATTCAGAGCCACATTCTGATTAGAAGGCATATTAAATAGATAATCTGGAAGTTTTCCTACAGACACTCAACCATTATGCATCACTTGACTTTTTATGGGGAAATGGATTCTCAGTTGCAAACAATAGATTTACAAAAGACCTTTTGAAACAAAACCTTTTCCTCTATCAGAGGCTGAAGTGTCTTATTGTGCCTCTTACCTTTTCTCTTTGTACCTCAATTTCCTTGTCAGTAAAACAGAAGCAATAATCTAACTTGTCTCCAGGGAGAAGGTGAAAAAAATGAGTGGGATAATTAAGACCTAAAATCTAAGACCCGGTTCTATTTTTTCTGAGTGCTCGAGGTCACAAATGTGTACATGTCAGTAAAACCTGAAGAAGAAATAACTTTTGGTTAACATCATACCCTGAGACAACAGCTGTTTTTTTTTTTCTTTTGTTTTGTTTTGTTTTAAATGTATAAAGATCATTGGTCACTGAAACTGGGGATTTGGGTTCTAGTTCTGACTTTTTCTGTCCCTCCTTTGGGTTTATAGAGATTAGGAAAGTCAATGTCTCCAGTCTGTAAGACTAGCTAGCATCAGGATAATGGAGGTTTGGACCATGTGGTCTTTAATCATATATTCTGGTTTTCATAATCTCTTATTTTGTGAACAATGTGACCAGAAAACATTCATTTTAAAAAGATGTTAAGAAAAAAAAATTTTTGTTTTAACCAATCTCAATGATAAAGCAAATTCCTGTGATATATCAGACTGTTAAAATCCAACAATCCCACCAATATGTTTTTCATATTTATAGGGAGATCATTAATGATCCATCTTTAAACGTTTGAGAATTTTAAAAAAATGTCATTTCAGATGTCAGCTATTATATGACTCATGATATCACTGACTGATGAAAACAAAAGGTAGATGACTATAATAACAAAGTAAATACTCAGCAATTTTTTCATTGATATTATCTAGCTTATAAGAGTCAAGATCAAGAAAAGCTTACAATTTGTTGTAAAGTTGCCACATTTTCAAAATTTAAATAAATGTAACATTTACAGGAAATTTGAGCCTAATGCAATAAAAAAAAGACATTGAAATAAAAATTTTAAAAAGGTCTAAAAGAAGGCTTATACTTCTGAAGCATGAACACTTGAATTTGGAATATAGTTATTTTACTGCTATCTGTGCAAGTGTTTCATTTTTAGCCAAGGCAAGGAAAATTAAAAATATCCAGGCAGTATGTATGTCATAAATGTAACTACTGTTTATTTTAAATCATTTCATTCCCTTTTATGCTTTTTTTTAAGCAGCTGTTGCCATTGCTGCATGTTTATACCAATCAATCAACCCCTTGCTCCAACATTTGCAACAAAATCCAGAAACTACAAGCTGCAATGTATCTATCTACTCATCTTGGCAGCCATGAAGAGAAATCAAATGAAAAGCATTTTGTGTGAAAGGGGTAAAAAAGTTCCATCTACATTTACATTTATATTTAGCTGCATTGAGTTTGCAGCACAAGTTTTGGGATGAAATAGGGGCAAAATTTTCTGAAGTTTTGGTCTGAGACACAATTGAAATTCATAGTATTTCAGAAAGCCATAAAAGCTGCAGTCCTATCACGCTTTGTCTACAGAAAGTTGTCCACCATTTTAGCTGAATGATGCCCACATCCTTGTCAGAACTTTCTTCACCATCCATAGGTAAGCAATGTGCAGTATATGATGCTCAAAGTGTTTTAAATACGCATAGGGATCAACTTCCAGAGTATATATTTTTTTTTTTTTTTTTTTTTTTCATTTTTTTTTTTTTTTTTTTTTTTTTTTTTTGGACAGAGAGAGACAGAGCATGAACGGGGGAGGGGCAGAGAGAGAGGGAGACACAGAATCGGAAACAGGCTCCAGGCTCTGGGCCATCAGTCCAGAGCCTGACGCGGGGAGCGCGAGATCGTGACCTGGCTGAAGTCGGACGCTTAACCGACTGCGCCACCCAGGCGCCCCAGAGTATATATTTTTTTAAGTTTACTTATTTACTGAGAGAGAGAGAGAGAGAGAGAGAGAGAGAGACAGGTGGGGCAGAGAGAGAAGAAGAGAGAGAATCCCAAGCAGGCTCTGTACTGTCAGTGTGGAGCAAGACATGGCTCAAACTCATGAATTGGGAGATCATGACCTGAGCCTAAACCAGGAGTCAGATGCTTAACCTACTGAACCACCCAGGCTTCCCACAACTTCCAGAATTTATAGATAGGAAGAGAGAGAGAAACTCAAGAGAAGCAAATGAGTAGATACCTGATAGCCCTCCAAATATTATTTTGACTGTCAATGTAATAATTGTTATTTTCTAATCAAAACATTTTTTTAACATTTATTTATTTTTGAGAGAGAGAGAAAGAGCAAGTGGGGGAGGGGCAGAAAGAGGGAGACACAGCATCTGAAGCAGGCTCCGTGCTGTGAACACAGAGTCCAACGCGGGGCTCAGACCCACGAACCAGGAGATCATGACCTGAACCTAAATCAAGAGTCAGCCACTTAATTGACTGAGCCACTGAGGCACCCCTCTAATTAAAACATTTTAACAAACATAATTTTCTAACACTTAGAGAAGGGAGTGGCCAAATATCTACTTTTTATATAATGCTGTCTTCTGTTTTAATATGCCATTTATTATGAAATGGGGTGGAAGACAAATTTTATGTTGGGCATCAAATCCATATTCTACACCTGTCATGGTGACCTGTGCATAGGTGGACATTGCTGTCTGCCTTCCTCTGCACACTAATCCTGCTACAGAGCAGGCCTTGCTGATTTATGGAATACAAATACAAGAATTCTGTATCCACACAACAAAGGCTGTCTCTTTGCCAAGAAGATTAATTCTTTTTTTTTTTAATTGTTTTTTTAACGTTTATTTATTTTTGAGACAGAGGGAGACAGAGCATGAATGGGGGAGGGTCAGAGAGAGGGAGACACAGAATCTGAAACAGGCTCCAGGCTCTGAGCTGTCAGCACAGAGCCCGACGCGGGGCTCGAACTCACGGACCGCGAGATCGTGACCTGAGCTGAAGTCGGCCGCTTAACCGACTGAGCCACCCAGGCGCCCCAAGAAGATTAATTCTAATTAATACTAAAGTAGTACAATTCTTAGTTTTAATTTAAAGTTGTTACAACTACTCAAAGATGATCTCCATGGGAGCAGAAATATTACCCATCTTATTTACTATACTACCCCACTATATCATACCTGGCAGTAAATGTTCAACAAATGTTTGTTTTTGAGTAAGTGTACGAATAGAGTTTATAATTAGGAGATATACTGACATTTTCCTACCAGAATCTGTATAAGTTATTGTTTAAAACTGGTAAACATGTATGTATCTATGCATTCATGACATAAGATGGTATATTACAGCAAGAGGTAAGAAATGAGGTAACATAGGCCTTTAATAGAAGACACTCATTAAATATTATTCCCCTCTTTCCACTATATTACACTGCCTCTGATTTTAAAATCACTAAATACATATAAAACTCCCACCAAAATAAACCATCCTAGGTACTTTAAGTTCCATGTAGGCTGGGGCAACATCCATTTTGATCTTTTTGTTTTGTTTTGTTTCCCTAACTCTTACCATGATATGCAATAAATATTTGTCAAATAAATAAAATATGAAGGAAGGAAGGAAGGAAGGAAGGAAGGAAGGAAGGAAGGAAGGAGGAAGGAACATCCCAATGTTATTGGAAAATGTTATTGGAAAGTAATTTGTGTTTGTTTATTTGGCAATCTCCTGATGTATGGTATTAAAGATCCCTTTAAGGAAAACCATTTGCTTAACATTACCAGAGCAGGATGATATAAGTAATTTATGGATAATTGTAAAGTAGAATTTTATATACAGAATTCCCTGTTTTAAACATTCCACAGCAAGAAGAACCAGACAACGAACATGTTCCTAGACCCAGGAGCTCTCCAGTGGGTTGAACATTCTCATGACAACCTTGAACTCTCCACTCTTTTCCAGGAAGAGTTGAGGAAAGATCTAAAGGGAATGAGAGAGGCTGGGCCATCACAGCAAGTTACGGGGTTATGTAACAAGCTCTTCCTTTTACACAGTCCCATTCATTGCTAAACTGCTCATTGTCAGTGGTAGCAAAGATCAAGTCCATTGTGCTTAGAGAAGATTCTCTTGGTATTAGTTACTGTTTGCAAGCTAAAAAAGAATTCAAGCGTTCTATACCTAACATGTTAAAGTAGTGTTGTCCTTGATTTTCTCCACTAAATGAGAGAAGGATGAGGAGAAATATCTACCTTAAATAAATCATCATACCTAGTTTTAGATCGGCAACATGAAGAACAACTGAGTAATGCAAATAGGATCCAAATTATGTTTATAATCTGCTTCAGAATAGTCAAATGAAAAAGCTATATCCCTGAAAAGAACTAATGTATGAATTCTCAGAGAGGATTATCAGCCAATATCAACAGCAAAAGCTTCTGCACAGACATCTTGTACAGATCTTACTGGGTACCACAGCGGCTGGGGACCAGCACAAAAGTAGGGATGTAAAGATGGGAGGGGGAAAAAAATTCAGTATAAGGAATGGCTTTCACCACGTGGATAATGTGCTCTTAGTAAGGATGAGACTGGAACTCAAATTCATTTAAGCCATTTCGTCACAATATTTTCCATCTCTCTCTTTCCTTGGAGCAAGAATTTTAGGGGATTCTGTCTTTAACAAAATGGTAAAATTCTCCTGTGCCCAACTTAAAAAATCTCTAGAGTACTCAACTCACTCCACAAATTCAAAATCAATTTCTAACACCTCCATGTATACAGTTTCGCAATCCAATGGTTTTATTTCTGTGAAAATAAACTACGTTTCCTAAAAAGAGAGCAAATCACAGCCACTAAACATCCAACTCCAATCTTGGGGAAATCTCACACCTGTGCTTCTGACCCCACCTCCTTGCTCCTGGCTGTCTTTGCCAGCAGCCAAGAGAGATTCCCACGTGTAGGAGGATCCGCCTTGCACAAGTCCAGAGCTAAGCGGAGCACGATCAAACTCTGTGTCCTCACCAACCCAGCCACAGCTCTCAGTGCCTGTGTCCCTTTGCCCTCCTGCCTGATATTCAGCCTGGCAGTCTAGAAAATCACTTAAGCTTTTCAGTCACAGCACCCCCTGTGACAAACGTGTGGAGCATCACATGACTTCTTCAACCAGCTGGTTTTTCTGGCATTTGAATAAAAGTAAAAATAGAAAACAAACAGGGAGAAGAAAAGTGACAAGCTGAAACCTGCTAAGAGAGAGGACAAGGTACGGGAAATTGGCCTCAGGATGCTGGGGAGGGGGTGGGGTATGATGGGCTGATGCTGCCATCTCGTGGCCACATGATACCTGGGGAAAAATACTAAATCAATCTCCAAAGGGAGTGATGTATTTACTTTTTTAGTTCTAGGAAAAAAGAGAATACTTTAAAAATTGAACCAGGACTATGAGGAGGACAAATGGCGTTTGCATTAACAAATGGCTTCCAACTTGTTTGGTAAACTGGGGAAGGATAGGAAAAAACCTACCACGGTGCCTTGCTCCCTTAACAAGTATGTCCTCAGATTTTCTATTTGAGACTTCAGTAGAATCTACCTCTCTTCAAACATTAGCTTTCCCTCATCCAAGGGCTGCCAGATTTAGGGGAAAAAAATATTCCACTAGTTAATTTGAATTGTAGATGACTAATAATCATTTTAGTATAAATATGTCTTATGCAATATTTATAACATACTTACTGAAAAAAATCTTTTCTTTTAAATCTAAATTTAAGTAGCCATCTTGCTTTTTATCTGACAACCCTGCCCCACCCCCAAGTAAAGGCAATATTCAACCAAAATTTTAGTTGACATGTTTCCATTAGGACTGGACTGAATGACAAATATATATTTATCGTCATGGCTACCACTTTTTTTACTATGATTACAGGTGTTTGGATAAATGCTAGAAAAAGGAAAATTAATCAAAGTAATATTTTAGGCATTGAACCAAATTACATCCATATTGATCTTTCCTGTTGGATTCCTGTTTATTTAGCAACACACATCTCTGAGCTAGGAACTGGTGAAGAGCAAAACAAGGTTCAAAGATCTGGTCATTAAAATATGCCCGAAACTAATAACCACACAGTGATGAGAAACCTATATAAATTTGTTAACACGACCTTTACGTTGTTGGTTCAGAGCTTATGTGTAGGTGAACAAAGAATTATGAAATGTGGCTAAAAACAAGCCGTGTCTCAGAAAGACTCTACTTGCCAGGAAAATAAGAATCTAAATAAAAAGACTTCAATGCCTTAGCAGCTTTATTTTTCACCTTTGACACACTTGACCATTGGACAATCAAATTTTATTTTTTAGCTTTTGACTTTTGATGAGAACATTTCTCTCATTTCATTTTGCTGAAGGACAAAGTTTAAATGTCCCATTGAACAATGATGGCTTGTCAAGTGCTACGCAGATGCTGTGGGTTGAATGATCTGGGGTATTTAGGACAACCTATTCAATTGATGGATGAGGCCAACTCTTCCAGAATTTACTGCAAATGTATTTTGGATGTTGTACAATTGTGGCCAATTTTCTGCTTGTGTCAGTCATCAATAATAATGGAAAGGCTCCGTAAAATGAGAAACCATAATCTCATTTGGTGTTGAAGTAGCCACAGATCCAAAGAGTACTTCTGAGTAAATGATCAACACTACTCACTGCCTTTTGGCTGCTGGGCTTTAATTCACTTCAAGCCGGCAGAGACTTCCACTCTCTTCCTTGCTCTTGTCTCTCTCTCTCTCTTTTTTAACATTTCATGCAGGAGCTGAGATAGAAAATGAGAGCCATTCTACTCCCCAAACCTCACACATCCCCTACACGATACCACATTAATATCTCTTCTTTGCTCATTAATACTAGACACATAACCAACTTTCTGTGGCTTAATTTTGTTCATCGGGTGGGCTGAAATCTAACCTGCTTTGTCTAAATTAAAGAGCCTAGTAATAGTAGGCAAATTACTTTGTAATTCCTGGAGTAGAACACATTCATTAGGGTTTAAATTCTCCCAAATATTAAAGGATGTCTTGGCCTAAAAATTGAGCACATTTAGAAGTTATACACCTTGGAAACTGGGCACCTAAGTATATTATGCATATAATGGTATTCCAACACAGGTGTTCATTGCTTAACATAATAGGTGTAGTCTTGGATAGGGTATCAATTCAGATAACCTTTTTATATTGATTTCTAATATAAATTGGGGAGTATATTATTTTTATTTCTATTCCTCCTTCGACTGCCAGTGATCACCAGTATATACCCTTATATTTAGCTCCTTTGCCCCTGGTCAAATGGCTAGTAAAAAATAAGCAAAGAATATAAAATAGTATTTGGGAAAAAAATCATTTTTGTATTAATCTTTTATTTCATAAGAATTACTCTCTTTCAATGTCAATTTGTATATTTGAGATTTTTCTCAAACACCAATATACTTCATCAACTAAGTTATTTTTAGGTTTTGGAAGCTACATTAGTCTTATCTAGCCAACAGAATCATTTTATAATTAGAAAAATCTATAAAATGGAAAAAGAAGATTTGCCTTATTAATCTCACAGAACTTGTGTCAAATGAGACAGCATGGATAATAGGAAACAATATATGGTTGGGAGACAGTTCTCTGTGGGTCCTTTATGTGAATATGCACATCTTGTCTACAGAGTCACTAATAGCTTTTGTCCCAGTTCTCTTTTCCAAAATGTCTTTTAAGACATTCTTTTCAGGAGTGGCAAGCAGCCTTGGAAGATATATGTAGTGTCACCCTCCTGGGCAGAGGGTAGATTTGTTTGCTGCCCAGTATAATATTGTTAATAAAACACAGTGAGGGTGTACCTGGGTGGCTCAGTCACTTAAGCCTCTGATTCTTGATTTTGACTCAGGTCATGATCTCATAGTTTGAGATTGAGCCCTGTGTTGGGCTCTGAGTTGACAGAGCGGAGCCTGCTTGGGATTCTCTCTCTCTCTCTCTCTCTCTCTCTCTCTCTCTCTCTCTCTCTGCACCTCCCCCACTCACTCTTGTGGGCATGTGCTCTCTAGCACAGAATAAATAAATAGACTTAAAAACAAAACAAAATACAGTGTGACCTCCCTCCAGGCACAGGTTGGGCAGGATTGCTTGTAGCCCCTTTAAAGATTGGAATTTCTCAGCTGTGACACAAACACACTTTGTGCACAGCATCTACTTGGATCCATCTCCAAGTGACTCCCTTGGGATCTGGTGGTAGGAAAGAGAATCAGTTATGCTGTCTGGTTTGCCGTGAATAATTAGGTCCTTTGTCTCTAACCCAGGAACCTTGTCTTTATCTAGCATTCATGAATCTATGGTAGGCCCACCCTTAGCTCATAAGTAGGGTGATATCTCAGACCCTCAGGGTTCTTGACATAAAGACATCAATGTGAGCTTTTTAAAATTACTTGTAGGTCTGAGATAGTATTCTGAGATAGTATTATTCTGAGATAGTATTATTCTGAGAACTCTGAGATAGTATTATTACACTAGAGAATTACTTTACAAACTAATAACGTATGTGTCTGTGTGCGTATCTGGGTTTATATACTGTGGGTAGGAGAAAAGAGCTGAGTCCATATCTCCCAAAGGTAATTTTGGTAATATGAAGACCATTGTAGCATGCCTAAGTCCAGCTAGCATCTTGACACTTCAGCCCCATCATTTCTACTGAATTCACAAAACTCCTGGAGCAGAAATACGGGGTACTCCTTGGGAGTGCAGACGAGGAAGTCCGTTTGTGCTGTCCCAACTCTACACACTGGCTGTGTGACCTCAGACAAGTTACTTCACCTTTCTTTGAGGTTAGCAATATACACCTCATAGTGTTGTTGCTAAGACCTGGTAGTCGGTAGTTGTGTTGTTTTTTACCCACATAATTCAATCTAATCAAATAATTCAACTATGTTTGCTTTTCCTGAGTCACAAAGATTTGACACACACTATATATTGGATAAGTCTGGCTTACTGCCTTAATTTTGTGAAATTCAATGCTCTTATTACTATTTTTTATCTTGTAGTTTTTAACCATTGCTCTCTTTCGTACCTCTTTCAAGAGTTAACAACCATGAAACTGGTGTGTTAAAATACCTTCCTAATCAGTCTAAAAATTGCCTCTCTCTCCTTGAATAGCTTTTTATTTTTGTTGTCAAAAAACCTTTGTTTCTTACCACTAGTATTAAGTGTAAGTATTGTACATACACATTTTTTCAGATAAGGATTTGTTGGCAATTACTACTTATTGTCTCTTCTGCCCAAATCTGAAAGTTACATTCCAAAGAAGCCTCAAATTAACCGAAATCCATGTAAAAGTAATGATTATAATGGGGAGAAATAGAGTTTCACACACTACTATGCTGTAATCAGTCTGAGACTCACAGTATCAAATTTAATTTTCCTGTGGGAATTTTAACATTAAATGTAGTTTTTATGCTTAAAAGTTATTTTCATTGTATCATAAATTTCTTGATTAAAGTTGGAAATAAGGGACTAATTCTTTGCCTTTCAGTCCACATATATGAGTCTTATAAATTTCACATATAGTCTCGTAATATACAAAGTACACCTGAAATAAGATGCTTTTTTTAAAAAAATCACAAAATAGCAAGAAATCATAGTGTAGTTGATAACTGCCATCAGTTAAAAAAATAAAATATGCTGGTAACAGTAGCCATAACTTGTAAACTCAAAAAAGTAGGTAAGCATATTTATGTTACCCATAAAATCTTTTTTTTTTTTTTTTTTTTTTTTTTTTTTTTTTTTTTTTTTTTTTTACCTTTAAGGTCACTGCATTTCCCAATATCCTTATATCCTTCAAGGTCACTGCAATTCCCTGGTACAGGGGCCATTGCACTATTTAAATATGTGCTATTTATTGTCTTTCCAAAGATAGTTAAAAGGAGGATCAGAGTCAGTGACACTCTCCATACCCTCAAGAAAAGCCCAATATATTTTCATCAATAAACAATTTTAGTGAAACATTTTAGTCTATTATTTATGAAAACTGAATAACTTATATATACTGATATCCTCTTATTTTTTTCCTCCACATACCACACAGCTCATACCTACCAATTTCCTAAAGAACTTACATCTGACAGGTGGTGTGGATGAATTGCTCTATGCTTCCTTATGTGTTGCCAAGAACAGCAGCCTAAGTAGCCATTCCAGGAATTTAGAGTGAGGAAAAGTGGTTAAAATTCAAGATATGGTCCTACAAAATCTGAAAAGCTACCTGTTCCAATTATAGTCATTGAGGAGGCTCAGTGGGCTGAATAGACAGAGATAAGGACCCTCTGTTGTCCTCTACTCTTTCTGCAACTCGGGAATCAGCAGAAGCCTTAAGTTTGGGGTTTTGTCATTTGCCCCAAACACACGAATAGGCTCTTCTCTGGTCATTGCCAGAGTTGATTCACTATCCAAACTATTTTTACCACCATGGATTTATTTATGTGCTTATTTTTTTTCTTCAAAATCTGTAAAAACAGTGAGGGCAAAATGGCAAGAATTGCCCATGGACAGGTGTGGAATCAAGCCATGAGACAGAGATATGGGGAGTCTACAATTTAGACTCCTGAGCCCATGACCATTCCAAGCCCTCACTTGTGTGTTCTGGCTAAGGGCATATTAATATGTACTGCCTTCCTATAGCCAACAATGCAGCTGGGAGAAAGATAAATTATCCATTACTGCAAAAATGCTATTGACAAATAAAGCATTTCAAAGTTTTATTCTTAAAATGTCCTCTCAGAGCAGAATGTTGAAAAGCTTTACTGTTCTCAATTCCTAAGGAGGGAGACTGAGGCAGGAGGAGGTTAAGTGAGTTGCCCAAGGTCACCCAGGAAGTCAGTGAATTAACCAGAAATAGTACCCAGGACTCCTGCCTCCTATACCACAATTCCAACCGCTGGGCCATGTTTCCTGATGGCAGCGTAGCGTTAGACCACAGTGGTTTGCCAGCAACATCAAAGAGCATTTTGCCAGAGTAATTTACCTCTTTCGGAATTAAATAATAATATCATTTTACCTTAATCTATCACCTTTCGTCCCAGAGGAGCCTAAAGTGCTAAGTGCTTTAGTTATGAGTTTTAGCCGCTTACACATAAATCACTTCACACACCATTAAAATGCAGCTGTCCTTGGAGTCAATGTTGCAGCTGTTAAACATAAGTATCCCAACTGTTAAACATTTATTGAGCACCAACGATGTGCTAAATGTTGGAGAGAATGGAAAATTTGAATTTAGGGAGTTTACAGGGACTAAGAAAGAGAGGAAACTATTTAAATTGTTGATAACATACAAATAGAAATCAGACTATTACTGGAACACACTTCTGTTTCTAGCGAACGAACGTAATCATCAAGGGGTTGAAAAAATTGCCTTTGGTTGTAAAAAAGGATTTTTAGATAAGTGCTCTGAAAATGTGAAAGCAATAGTTTACACCGCAAAGACATTCCAGACTCATTCCAAGTTATTCCACTAGTCTTACCTGATTCCTTGCATTCATTTTGCATCCTTCCTGGTGTTCTCAGGCACTCACCATGACAAATTTTAAATAGCCAAGCACAGTAAGTTTAATATAATCTGATCTGATTTTTCCATGGAGATCCATTATATAGCTAGAAGCATTTCTTCCCCGGAGGCTGGGGGCATAGGTAATGGCAGTACGAAATGGATCCAGAAGACCAACAAAGCACACTTTAGCATACCATAAATAATGACATGGTTAGTGGCAAAATAGTAATTTTGTGATAAATAGTTAAAATAGAATTATAAGTGCTTTCTTACCACAGCTCCCACACCATACACTTTACAATATGATATGCCATAATAAACTCTATGAACCTAGTGAATGTGCAAAAGAAATTATGAAGGACATTAATTAGGATTATTTTAATTTGCTTTTTGAGAAAAATACAACTACATGAAAAGTTAACAGGAAATAAAGGATAGTTCAAAGAAACAGAAAATTCCAGATGAGGAGTGAGTTTCTATTATACCAGTCCACTATCCTATGGTTTGAGAATATACTTTGGTTGCCTAGATGTTGTTTTGTAGTACTTTGTACCAAATTATTGCTTTCAAAATGAACAAGTTGATCTGATCTTCAGGGAGCAAAAGATACAGAAACACAGTAAGGGAACCTATTGGAAATGTCATGGATGTGGAAAAAAAAAAAAAAAAAAACCCTAAATGGATCACATGGTCCAAAACATAGAGTTTGGGAATAGAAGCAAGAAGCCCCTTCTTCCCCTACAGTAGTCTGCGCTATCAAAAAAGAACAAAATTAAACCCCCAAAATCTGCTTTACCATGTTCTCTTTGTTGATTTTCAAGTATCTTATAGCTTACATCAGAAAGTTTTACGTAAATAGCTACTAAAACCTCCCTGGAGAAGGGTAATCTGAAAGAATGAAGGACAGGATTAAAGTCATAATATTTCATTGTTTTGAAGCACCTGTTGTATTGTGAGTTACTATAAGGTCTACTCTGGATGAATAAATAGTTTAAAATAATTTGGAAATATTTCAAATTAAAATATACTTTTAAGACCTTAATTTTCAATGTACAGTAAGATTACAGTGTATGCATGTAGATATAGGTGTAATGGAGAAAAGTGAAGAAGTCCCAGAAATGTAAATTGGCAAGGTGTTCAGCATGATTCCGCCATATTAAACAACTACTAAGAAGGCTGAAGGGAGTCTTAGTCTGCAGTCACTTATCCATTCACTCAACATCGTTTATCAAGTCTCTAGTTTGTGCCAGACCTAAGGTGAATCCGGTAATGAATAACAACACATTGGTCTTATCTCAGGGAACTTAGCATTTAGTGGGGGAAACGGCTATAAAATAAATCATGAATGAATGACTGAATAGATAAAATCACTGTTCAATGTCATGTCTGCCAAAATAAAGGTATATATATATATATAAAATGATACTTAAGAACAGAGATAGGCAGAGAGGAGATGTCCAAATTCTAAAGAATGAATAGGATTGCACCAAGAAAATATACTCAGGGTTGGGAGGGGTAGAATTTAGAAGCACAGAATCTAAAAATAAGGGAGATAATTCTCCCATTCTACTTGGTGCAAGTCAGACTCCCTGGGCAAAGGAACTGTGTCCAAAAGAGACCTCTGTGTTGACAGGATTTGTATCCTTCTCTTTATGGAACAATTAGAGTCAATGCAAGTGCTGCGTTTTCAAGGAAGAAAAGAAGAAAAACATCTGCGTTCTCCCTAGATATTTAAAGATTCTCGTGTAAAAAGAAAAGAGAGAGAAAGAGAGAACAGCTTGTCTTGTTTAGCTTCAAAGAACAAAATAAAGAAGAATGCTGGAGAGAAATTAGAGCGAAGCAAGCAAATTTGGCTTGATACATGGACAGACATAACCAGAGCTGTTCCCAAATACAATGTGTCATCACCATGACTGGAGGTGTTGAGGCTGAATGAATTATTGACAGAGATATTACAGAGGAAATTTAACCATCATGTGGTGAACTGACATCTACAATCCTTACCTCTTCTGGGAGTCTATAAAAAGTAATGTAAAACCAGCCTGAAGAGTGTAGGCTTGGTTTTCTTTACAAGTACACTGTTGTCTTAGTTCAGGCTGCTATAGCAAAAATACCTTAGACTGGTTGGCTTATAAACAACAGAAATTCATTTCTCACAGTTTTGGAGCTGGAAGTCCAAGATTGGGTTGTGGGCATGGTGGGTTCTTGTAAGAACCCTTTTCCAGACGTCAGACTGTTGACTTTTCCTTGAATCTTTACATGGTGGAGAGCCTGGCACTTATAAGGACACCAAACCCATTTTTGAAGGCTCCACCCTCATCAACTCATCTAATCCTAATTATCTCTCAAGGGCCCCACTTCCTAATAACATCACATTCGAAGGTGGAATTTCAACATGTGAATTTGGGGGGAACAAATTCTTCCATCTATAACAATTGGTATGTTACATTAGGTTTCTGGTTTTCTAATGAGGCCCTAGAGATGAGGGCAATGGATCACACACGCAGTTTCCCCGCAGATATTCTAAGATGTGGATAAAATCACCTTAGCTACCCTTAGCCTGTGGTCTGCCTCTGCCCTATGTGAAGAAAGTTAAGAAATTCAAGAAAGATTGATCAGAGGGGAAGGGAATTATTAGAAGTAAAGAGGACTGTGGCATTTTTCTTCCCTTCATATAGAGGAAGAGAAGAAGATATGTTTTCTGTCGAATTCTAAGCTAAGTGAGAGGAGCAGCAAGCCACCCTTTGAAATAGAAACTGAGGGTCAACCCCAAGGAAGGGATACTGACCTCCAACTTAATATTTTTGGAGCTTTGAGACTGTGGATTGGATGCCACCTGCTATAAAATGAATGTTTATTCATATGCTGAGATCCTAACTGCCAGTGTGATGGTATTAGGAGGTTGAAACTTTGGGAAGTGATTAGATCACAGTAGTGGAACCTTCATGATTGGGATTAGTGACCTTATGAAAGAGACCCCAGAGAGCTCCCTCCCCTCTTCTGCCATGGTAGGACACAGCCAGAGGACAGCTGTCTATGAACTCAGAAGTGGGCCCTCAACACATACCAAATCTTCCAGCACCATGATGTTGAACTTCCCTGTCTCTAGAACATTAAGATACAAATACCTGTTGTTTATAAACCACCTAGTTCATAGCGTTTTTTTCAGAACAGCCTGAATAGACTAAGACATCCTCATAGGACCATGAATATATGCAATGGAGGAGGCCTTTGAAAAAACTGGCATATGTCCCTTTGAATCTGGGGAGCACGAAGACCAGTGTATGATTCTTGCCTGAAAACAAGGAGAGAATATGAATGATACACATTTCCAGAGTTTGGTAGAATAAACCTATGTGTTTCCTTAAAGGCCAAGTATGCACTGCCAAAGAGAGCTGGGATAGATCCTTTATGAAAGGATTCTGCCCTCAAGGGCTTCTTGCTGGCATGAGAGGACTCCAGAGTAAATCCCTAGGTACGAGTCAAGGGATTTTTTTTTATGTTCCAAGACAGAGGTCTGCAGCATGGATGCAAGGGACTGAGAGTGGGGAGTGCTTCTTGAGAAGCCACAAAAATCCCCCCTGAGAGAGAGCTGCCTGGAAGAGATCAAGAAATGAACAATCAAGAATTATAAGCACAGCCAGGAAAGCAATGTTTTGTCTTTCCGTCTCTGGCCAGAGGAGCCTGAAGCAGAAAAGCTAATAGGAGAGGAGTTGACATAAAGAAAACTTTAAGAACCATAGTCGTTCCCCTGCTCGGACACTGGTCTGGGAAGCCTTTGCTCAGGCTCAACCTGGAGAGAGGCACAGCTTTCAACTGCATGCAGGGCAGAATTTTTTTTTTTTTAGGTAGACCTCACTATTTAAATCTGAAAAGGATAGTGTTCCTAATATCAGAAAAGTTATGTCATCTGCCTAACATATCCTCAGCATATGGGGAGTGGAGATTCAACACACTTTGTTAAAGGCAAGAGTGGAGAAACGAAAACTCTTCCCTGAATGCATTCCTTTAAATCCAAGCTATGTTTTTAAAGTGACAAAATAAACATATCCCATCAAAAACTTCTCTACGCGTTTCATTTATTCAAAACACCCCATATTCATTTAGAATATTCATATATCTTGCATAACGTCCATTATTATCCACCAGATTTTGTGGCAAATTTTAAGTAAATTCAAAATTAGAGTTTATAACATATTAAAAGAAACGTATTAATGTTTGCATTTTGAACTTCCTTATAAATGAGCACAATATAGCAATTATGGAAATCAGGTTTAGGGGAGAGAAATGGGAGAGAACAAACAGGGTATGGTAATTAAGTTTTTGTTCTGATCTGATCTCACTTGCTTTGCAGCAAAAAGCAGCAGGATGAACTTCCATTCTCAGAAACATTGGCCAGGGTTATTGGTTACTGAGAGCACATTCCCTGCATATGCTCCTAACCACAGTAGGAGCCAGTACAAGTTTATGCTACAAGCCTGTATTACATGTGATGATTTGGTAATACACAGCCCATTCAGGACTGTTTCCTAGAAGCTTTTTATTGGGTCTCACAAAATCCACACTGTGCATACAATTTGGAGTCTATCAAAGCAGACAAGAACATATTACACTTACTGTTATGGCGAACAGTTTCAATCCATGTCCTCACTCCAGACCAGCGTTAGTGGCCTCCTAGAGCACTGTGCTGAGAATGATACTATCATCACAGCAGGGTGCAGCAGAGTACCAAAACAATTAGTAACATGTACCACCAACAAGGAGAAGGGAGAGGTGGCCAGTGGGCCACATATTTGTCATCTCCAAGCGAAAGCCTATTTTTCCTTTCACTATAGTTATTGATATCAAGGTAAAATCAGGCTGCCAATTCATGCTTAAATGAAGGGGAAAAAAAAACTACGGTTTGACCTAAGTAGATAGCATTAAGTCATTTCACAATATCCAAAAAGGCATATTACTTTTGATCTCAGCTGTTTACTGAATTATGAACCCAATGTCAGTAGCAGAAAATGAGCAACTGAAGACTTAGTCATTATAAGCTCATGAGTCCATAGAGTGTGCAGACAGATGCCCAAAAAGCCACCCCCAATCCCAGCATTGTTGAGAAGAAACACTCCCCCTACCCAGCACACACACCAATTCTTGTTATTCACAGTAGTTATGTCCTATAAACTCACCTGAACACTGAAGAAGTGAGTATTAAACACTCACTTGTAGGGGTAATACAGGGTTAGGCTCCTATGGGCCTCCAGTCAGATTTTCATCAACTGATCAATAAATAACCTTATTTTATGTGTGTGTTTCCATTTGAAGACATCTTAGTTAATATATATCGTCATTCATCAACATTGAGCTCACTCTCAACAACACTATAGCTGATGTCTGAACAAAGGTGATCTACCATGTATTTTCTCTGCAAGGTGCATCGTACCTTCCTGCACTTAGGAACACTGGACAGCTCTTCTGCACTATGCTTGAGGGCATTTTAAACAGTGAAATCACCAACAAAAAAAAACATTAAAAAAAAAAACCCAAAATAGCACTACCTGGACCTTGAAAAGAAGACTTGTTTACAGTATGGGAGCAGAACACACACACTGGGTAACTAAATTTTTTGGAGACTCTGTACAGGTGCACAAATGATCATGAAAGCACCATGAGTATTGATGACTTTGAAGTTACAAATAAATTGTAGTGAATAAGTGAATTCGCAAATACAAAATCTGTGAATAATGAAGATAAGCTCTGTGTGTATGTATCTATAAATGCAAGAAGGCCAGGAGTTTTAATTAGAAACAAAGATGCACCTTGCAATTGATCTCAAGTGTTTACATTTAATTAAATAATTAGGGTTAGCACAAATAAAATATTGAAAGGAAATATAAGCTGGATATATAAGGAGACTACATTCCACAATTAAAATGCAAATAAAAACTTAGGGGTTTGGAAGACTCAAAGCAGGCATATATATATATATATATATATATATATATATATATATATATTTAAATAGTGGGACTTTCTTTTAGTTCTTGAGTCTTGCACAGAATTTGTCTAAGAGAGATGTAGCAGATAGGATATTCCTGGTAAGGGTTCAACGTGAAAAAACGTTTGGAGGCAAGAAAGTTGCCCTGAGGGTCCCCTATAGTGTTCAGAACCAGTAAAACATAGAAACAGGGATGGGGAGGACAGAAGGACTGAGCCACCAGGACCACACACAGAGCAGCAGCCTGGGGGCTTCATTCTGTAGTCAGAAATATATGCCAACCTGACCTTCATGTTCTGATTTCAGGCTCAGGCTCCTCCAGAATAATGGCTGTGCCTTTTATGTCTATGTGTATTTAGCTAAATTAAGCATGGAACACTCTGCACAGGGAAGCAATTGATAAATCTGTTTCTTAGTTATTCCTTCATTCCTGTCTCATACAAGAAAAGTGAATGATTATAGTTTTTCCCCCTTTCCCGGCAGTGTCACAGTGTGGGAGTAGAGTGTTCTTTCTCACTGCCATTCCCTGTCCCCAGGATAAAGGAGAGAAAATGACTTGAACCATAACAAATATTACCCCAGGTATGGTACTAAGCATTCCCAAGGGAGTGAAGACTAAAATCTACAGTGTGGTTTTCAGAGTTGTGATATAGTCAGGGGCAATGTCCACGAGGATTTTATTTCTGAAGGCTTCCTGAGAATTTGCCTGTGATTAAACTCTGTGCTGACATTTGAAATGAGGGGATTCAATACTCAGCAATTAATATCTCACCCTGTTTAAATATCCTTAGATGTACTATTTTAAGACATATAAATGTTGGATAGTTGTTGTGGTTACTACGAAAGATCTTATTTACGAAAAGAGGGTAAGCAGATGGATGTTGCTAGGGTAAAGTGACAGATTCAGTCAGTCCTCTTGTTGCAAGAGTCCACAACATTTTTGTGAATGTCTGGATAATTAATATTTTAGACTTTGCCTGAGAGTTATCTCTTTCACAACTACTCTATCATAAGACAGCAGCCACAGATAATACATAAATGAATACATAAATGAAGGTTTATTGGCTGTGTTCCAATAAACCTTATTTATAGGCATAGGTATTTGAATTTTAAATACTTGCCACATGTTATGAAATATCGTTATTTTGATTTTTTTCCAACTGTTTCAAAATGTAACAGCCACTGTTACCTTGCCTGACATACAAAACTGATGTGGCCTAACAGGTTGTAGCTTACTGACCTCTGCTCTTAGGTAAAAGAGAATAAACAACTCTCAGAGGCTAGGAAACAGAGCTCTGGGGCAGGCTAGGCATATAATCATGAATCCAGGTAAGAGGACAAGGTTCTGGGTTCCTAAAAGGCTTACGTCCTGCCCTGTGAGGTATTCTCCAGGGACTAGAGTCACCATTTCAGGCTACTTTAGCACCCTAGAAGGATACCAAAATAGTACCAAAGTAATTGCTCCATCAGTCAACAAACTAAGGCTGCCTTTTAAACCAGTAGCATTCAGGCATATAATCTTAATTCTGGCTTGTTTGTCCCAGCTTCCTGGGCTTAATTAAATTATTCTCACTGGCCTCTGACAGGCTCTGCCTCACTGAAATTATCTTTTGGAAAAGGCTGTCACTTGGGTGGGTGTGGCAGCAGTGACAAGAGGTTGGTTCTGGCCACTTGGTCATTACTACAGTAATGATCAAAAGAGTAGACAGAGATTTCCGTTCTAAGAATTCTAACAATAAGGATGGTTAAAACTGGGGCACCTGGGTGGCTCAGTTGATTAAGAGTCAGACTCTTGATTTTGGCCCAGGTCATGATCTCATGGTTTGTGAGTTCGAGGCCCACATCAGGCTCTTGTACTGACAGCGCGGAGCCTGCTTGGAATTCTCTCTTCCTTTCTCTCTCTCTTTGCCCTTCCCCCTCTTGTGCACTCTCCCTCAAAATAAATAAATAAACTTAAAGAGTTAAAACTAAGAAAAGATGACTTTCATATATGGCTTTGCATATGCAGTTTGGTTTTGCAAAAATAAACTCTGAACCAGGTTATTCCACCCCAGGAACTACACAGTCTTTTTCCTGAATATATGTGGCAAAGCTGGCCTTGTCCTCATATAACAATAGTCAGTCTCCCTACAGTCATTCCAGCTATTAACAAGTGTTAAGCCCTTAGCATGCACCAAGGATCTCACACTAGAGTATTCGATTTATATACTTCACAAGACCCTTGACACTGATCACCATTATTATGACTGCTCTGCAAATGGCTAAAATGAGGCTCCTAAGTGTCATGTGGCTTGTTCAAGCTAGTAAGCAACAGAAACAGGATTCAAACCCATCTGGCCCCATTACCATATGCTGATTCCTTACCAATTTATAACATGAAAACATTAGTAAGTTATACCACTTTCTGAGGGTTTGGAGACTTAAATTTTCCAGAACCCAGCTGAGAAAAAAAAAAAAAAGGCCTCTAAACAGTTTCAACAAATGTCAATGCTCAGAAATTCAGTCTTACATGTTGCCAAAAGTCCATCAGCCATCACTCAGAGACCACCTATGTTTATGAGAGACATCATTTAATCAGTTGCGGTACCTGGTTTCCCAATTCTGAACAACATATTACAAAAGAAGAAAGGAGAAGCTTGGAGAGAGGTGATTTGATAGCTTAACAGCCGGAAAAGAGAAAATAATTATGACATAAGGATGCAAAATATATAGCTGTCTGGGACCATTTAATGTAGTGTCTTTACTCTCTTTTATATCGTGGAGTAGTAGTTAATTTTCCAAATTAAAATGAGTCATCAAGAAATGCTTAATTTTTGCTCATCATATTCTGCTTATGAAAGCAAGAAAGTTTGTGAAACGTTTTTTGGATTTGTTTTAAAATCAAAACTAGTTTAAAATGTTAAAGAAAGTTTGATAGCTTAAAAGGACACATATCCGTTATAGACAAATCTTACTCTATTGCCTAGCAGCAATGGGCATTGTTTATAAATCCAAGTCTCAGGAGATAGTTACCCAGATACATGTCCCAGGAGAGCCTTGTAGGGCTCTCTGTAAGGGCAATGCATATGCACGGGAAGCCTAAGAGCTGAGCCAAACAACTTCTCACCAAAGGATTAATCCTTAGAGGCAACATGCCAAAGGGAAGACATAAAATCAGAAACCATGAAACAGAGTGAGAGGTTAATTTCCAGGAAAGTAATCAAGCATTCTTTAAAGTTGGAGAGTTAAGGCAGGAGAAGGGTGAACCAGACAATGAGAAAGCTTTCTAAGTGTCCCCAAAAAACAAGTGGATACTAAGAAGAGGGTTTTACCCATGAGACCATTTCACCTTTAGATGAAAACCAGAATGGTGCCTTATTTGGGTCATAAACTTCACAGGCCCAACCGGTTTACAATATGCACTGGAAACACTTCCAATCTATTCCAGCATTTTGTTTTGAAGATTCCTGGATTTAGCTCCATTTTCACTTTCTTATCTTGCAGTACGGGGACTAGAGGAGATGTCCCAAATTTATAGTTCAGCCTAGATCTCAGCTTTATTAATTAGTGCATTCTCTTATGTTTTTGTCTATATTCTAAGCTTCTGCTTCAACATACCTACAAAAATTCCTGGAGCAAAGAACTAGCTAGTTCTGATATTATAAACCTTAGAAAAAGGGTGAAGAGGTGTGCCTGGATAGCTCACTTGGTTGAGTGACAAACTCTCATTCCAGGTCAGGTCTTGATCCCAGGGTTGTGTAATCGAGCTCTGCATTGTGCTCCATGCTGAGCATGAAGCCTGCTTGAGATTCTCTCTCTCCCTCTCCTTTTGTCCCTCCTTCCACTTGCACACCTTCTCTCACTCTCAAAAAAATTTAAAAAAATTAAAACAAAGAGGAAGGATGGAGATATCACACATGGCTTTACAATATGCTTTCCCTATTAAATATCCTTTTAATTGGCCATAAAAATATTGCTCCAGAAGTATCAATATTTCAAACATGCAATCTCAGATTTTCCCATAACAACTAGAAACATGGCAAAAGTCCATGGGAAGTAGAAACCAAGAATCTATTTAGCCTAATTCATTTTCTGTCTTGGTAACTATAATTTGATCACCATAACTTAAGGCACATGTCAATATTTTTAGGCTCCAGCTGAAAATGTCTAAAGTTAATGATGGAGCATCAATAGATTAACCAACTGTTTGCTCTTTTATCTTGAACTTATATCGCTGAGAGTTGTTTTTATTGGAAAAAAAATAAGAACTACTCAATAGACTTTGGCTTTATTTCCAATGGACGTTTTCTGATTACTTTTGTAGCTCTTTACCATTTGCTAGCCCTTTCTCTACCTCTATGTATTCTTATCATCTGAAGTCCTAAAGAAATGCTCACTTCCAGTCTGGCCACTACCCTACTTCCCTGCTCATGGTTGGCATGCAAAGACAGGGAGAATTAATCCTACATCTTAAAGCAAATTTGGTGCTTGGTCCAACTAATAATTCAAATAAATAAATAAATAAATAAGTAAATAAAACCATTAAGACATTGAAATTCACTGTGTTAGCATTCACTAATTCACCAGTCTACTTTATTGAATAAACGTAAGCTCTGTGAAAGACCATGTCTGTCTTGGTATTTCAACATCATCTACAATATGTGAAATAAATGAATGGGTCAATAAATATATGCTAAATAAATGAATGAATAAACCCTTCTAATATAATGCCCCATCACCTGATACCACTCCAGCAACGTATAGACTTGATTAAACATATCAAGGCTTATTAAACAGAAAAGTAAGCCTTCATCAGAAATATAAAGCTTCTCTTACTTTCTTCTCTTCTTTATAGTTAGAATAATGGCAGGATCTTTAAATGTTTTAGAATAATTAAAAAATATTTTAACTCTAAAATGAAAAACTTTTATAGGAATCATAAAATTAGAGAAATAATGATAGGTGTGTGTAAATACATAGTGTTTACCAGCTAAATCTCTTTAATAGACATACTACCCATTTAACAAAGAGTATAGCACAGAGGGCAAGAGTAGTGGCTCAAAAGTCAGACGGCCCTCCTTCGTACCCACTTCTTCCACCAGTTGGCATTGGACAACTAATTAAGAATTTCTGGCCCTTAGTTTATTCATTTGAAATTAGGAGTTACAGCAGCACTTACCTCACAGGATTGTATGAGGTTAAACAATTGTGCCTATTATTTGCCTATTGTCATTTAGCCCCAATCTACTCTTCTCACCTATGTTCCTGGTGCTGAGGAGGAACTCTGCAAACTATATCTCTCACCCCTTTGCCAGAGAGAACCTATACATTCTACCAATAGGAGACACAAGAGGGAGACTGAAAAGTAGGAGGAAGAAGAATGGACCTCTTCCTCTTTCTTTGTTTTTGTCAGCATTATTCATAGCAGTTTGTTTGTGTTCCCAGCTTGTTTCAATACACCTGCCCTTTTAGAGATAGTAGCAAGAGCCTGTCCAGGCCATTGCTTCAGAGAATGAAACAACGGCTCCATGATGCTGTTTCTCAAATTCATAAGATGTTGAAGGCAGCCAAGTGACTCTCATCAAAGGTCTGAGCACCCTCCTATGATCTACCAGATTCTATTAAACCCAACTTCTGCTGCTCTCCCAGCTGTGGGGAGCAGAGCACATGTAGCTGCTTCATATGGTTATTGTTTCAACCCTCCAACACCTATATAACCAATTTCCTAAACTGTCTCTACCTGAATACCTGTTGTGGTTTATTTTTCTGACTGGACCATGATATATCTTAAGTGGATATTTGTAAAGTGCTTAGAATGTCACATGGCACATAGTAAGTTTCATTAACTTTTAGCATTATTAGCATACTTTTGACTTATTTATTAAGACAACAGTACCTGATCCCTTGTTTCCATAGTCAGGGGAAAAAGAACCTGAATGGGGGAAAAAAGCTGATCATCATTTTCTCAGCAAACCCTGTGAATGCAACACACTACTTTCAGGCCAGAAAATAACATGTAGTGGGCATAAGATAAATATTTGCTAAAGAGAAAAGGTAAATATATGTTTCCCTTTACTCTTTATTGTAGTGCTTCTCTATCTGTGGTGAGGAAATATTTTATTTTCATTTCTAGGTCATCACAGACTGTTATGTGGCCCCCTGAGCATGATCAAAATGCAGCTTTGTGTCACTCATAAACTAGCATGTGAGTTCAATATGCCCAAACTGTTCTATACCCTGTTCAACAAATCTAGCCCACCAATCTTGGGCTTGAATGCTGTGGCATCGTTATGTTGCCAAAAGAGTTTCTAAATTCTCACTCCCAATTTGTATAGTTATCTTTTGTGGATTGGTTTAAATTGTCCAGAACACACTTTTTGACTAGTACTGCTTTATAGTGAGTTAGTGCTATCCACTCCTTTTGCTAGAAATTCCCACTGAGTGACAGGTTTGGTCCTTCTTTGATAGAACCATGGATTCCCTTTAAATAGAGAGTTTTCTAAATACACAGAGAGAAGACAAGCTTGGAATATACTGGAAGACATGTGAATAGTGAATCACTTAGGCTGCCATTTTATTTATTTTTTATTTTTTTAATATTTCTTCTTTTGGAGGAGAGTGCAAGTGAGGGAGGGGCAGGGAGAGGAAGACAGAGGATCCGAAGCAGGCTCTGCAATGACAGGCTGACAGGTTGAGAACAGCAAGCCCGATGTGGGGCTCAAACTCACAAACCAGGAGATCATGACCTGAGCTGAAGTCAGTCACTCAACCAACTGAGGCACCCAAGTGCCCAGGCTGTCATTTGTTTTTAATGTTTATTTATTTTTGAGAGAGAGAGAGAGAAAAGAGAGAGCGAGCGTGAGCGGGGGAGGGGCAGAGAGAGAAAGGGAGACAGAATGTGAAGCAGGCTCCAGGCTCTGAGCTGTCGGCACAGAGCCCAATACGTGCTCAAACCCACGAACTGTGAGATCATGACATGAGCTGAGGTCAGATGCTTAACCGACTGAGACACCCAGGCAATCTGCCAGGCTGCCATTTTAGAAAGAAAGGCACACAGCATCTCTTATGTCAGGAGTTAAAAAGTGCCTCATCTCACCCCCCTTTCCCCAAACAGGAACTACCAACCATACCTTATACTTCCTAATCTTCAGTACTTTTAACATGGGATATCTGACATTATAATGCTCCCTTCTTGATCTCCATCTATTTATCCTTCCAAGCTCAAATCCAAAGTAATTTATGCCATGAAGTCCTCTCTGATCCCCCAATAATACTTTATTTACCCCCACACACCTAACACATACTTTCTGGTACTATAGATTTTTAAAATTTTAATTCATGGCTTATCTTCCTCAAAAACTGTTAGTTCCTTAAGGAAAGGACTCTCATAAAACCTTGTATCAGTCTAAGAAACCACATGTGAGGCTCTACATTAAGCTGTTTTCTAAATGTAGTTTCTGGGACTCCTGGGTGGCTCAGTCGGCTAAGCGTCCCTTTTTGGCTGAGGTCATGATCTCCGGTTCATGAGTTCAAGCCCCACATCAGGCTCTGTGCTGACAGCTCAGAGCCTGGAGCCTGCTTCAGATTCTGTGTCTCCCTCTCTCTGCCCCTCCCCCACTCACATGCTGTCTCTCTCTGTTCTTTCTCTCAAAAATAAATGTTAAAAATTTTTTTTCTAAGCTAAAAGATTACAGCAAGATGTCTATGTTCATAGAGAATGGTACTAGGAGCAAGGAGCCTAAATTTGAGTACCAAGAAAGTACCATTAAATTTGAGTGCACCATACTGTTTTGTTTTGTTTTGTTTTGTTTTAAACCAAACAATAGTGAGACCAATATAGAGTATTTGGAAACCCTTGAGTAAAATATATATATATATATATATATATATATATATATATATGAATGTAGAATACCATTGAATATTTCCAATTAAGAAAAGAAGAACCATAAGGTAAAAATTAGTCATATGAATAATATAAAAAAAACCATAGTTTTATTTTCAAAGTACAATAAAGTTTAAAAAACTAACTTTTTTATTAGGGAATATAGTAAAATGATTTGTCTATATGGAACATAATTATTGGTGAGTTCCAGACCTCAAGTAAAGATTTTTTTCTTTAAACATTTGGGATATTTCAATAGTTTTCAGCCAAAAATGGTAGATAGAAAACAGCAGATTTCTCTACCTATATGGAAGGATTTTCCAAACAAGATGAAGTACAATTAAGTCTTTATCTAAATTATTTAAGATCCCTTAATATTAACTAATGATTTATTTTTCTGACATGAATATGTCTAAGGAATAGAAAAAATAGTTCAATTTACAGTGTGTGTGTCTATATATATAGACACATACATATGGGACAATATATGTATTGTCCTGTAACTTACCAGTTTTGAAATTCTCTGCGTATCTCTATGCTTATCTAAAAATGAGGTTTTTGAATGTATGATCTCTATGGTTCTTCTCATCAGAAGTAAGAAAAGCATTCCGAAATTTCTAAGATGAGAAGCCTCAGTGATTGTTGAACTACACCAAGGGGCAATTTGACATTTCCTCAGTAGTTTTTGGATTAACTCAAACCTTTTGAACTTTTAAAGGTGATAGAAAGAAAATGACTCAGACTAATGGTTTCAAAATATGCCTGGCTGCTGGCATGTTTGGCAGAATTATTTTAACCCTAACCCTATCAGAACCCTTTTTTCAACAAAGTGTATTTCTTTGGTATCAAACCTTTCTTTATAAGCTCTTTTATAAGACATATGCATCTAAAAAATATGCTTTGACTTTGACTTCAATTTTGAAAACATACTTCATGTTGTGGTCCATTTTAGGTAGAGCCAATAATAATGGAAGCTATTGCATAGTTAATTTCTGACTAGTGCTCCATAAATTACTTAGACTACCCCGTTCCCAGGTATAAAAAGAAAGCTATATTCATTAAAGTTCCTCAGGGATTACACTAGCAATTCACCTATGGCTGTGTATTTCCTGCCTAGTTATATGTTTTTTTAGTGATTTTTTGCTGTTCCTCTATTCCTTGAGAAATACAGGATCCATGAAAATTAGGAAATTAGGGGCGCCTGGGTGGCGCAGTCGGTTAAGCGTCCGACTTCAGCCAGGTCACGATCTCGCGGTCCCTGAGTTCGAGCCCCGCGTCGGGCTCTGGGCTGATGGCTCGGAGCCTGGAGCCTGTTTCCGATTCTGTGTCTCCCTCTCTCTCTGCCCCTCCCCCATTCATGCTCTGTCTCTCTCTGTTCCAAAAATAAATAAACGTTGAAAAAAAAAATTTTTTTTAAATAAAAAAAAAAAAGAAAATAAAAAAAGAAAATTAGGAAATCAGATGATAAGATTCCCATTCAAATGCAATTAATCCTATGCAAATATTACTGAGGAAAAGGGTGACAAACCACCTTTTGTTTGGCACTCATGGCAGGGATGTGAGTAAATATTAGCAAATGGTATGCTGATCAAATAATTAAGATTATAAAAACCTACATTCCCTCTGGCACTGATTGCAGAGAAGGTACATGCTTTTTCACATGCCTTCTTGTTCGTGCTGCTTTTGTTTGTCCCCAGTATCAGGGATCATGTATAGTTAGCATGGCTGTTGAACAATATGGCACCAAATTATAGTTACCATGTATACAGGTGAGCTCTTAATACTAATAGTTGTTATTAGTACATCCTCCAGAGAAGAAGACCTCTGTTCCGAGACCAACAGCACTGCCAGAAGTATATTTGTAAAAATATGCAAAGAAGGAGGTTACCAGAGTTGTGGGCTTATTGCTATGTCTTTATTCCAAATGTGGGACAGTTACATCAAGAACACTATAGAAATAAATAAACAGACAAACAAACATAAATAAATAGATGAATAAATAAGGGGAGCCTGAGTGGCTCACTTGGTTGAGCATCCAACTCTTGATTTCGGCTCAGGTCATGATCTCATGGTTGCGAAACTGAGCCCCACATTGGTTTCCTCACGGGGTATGGAGCCTGCTTCAGATTCTCTTTCTCCTTACCCCTTTGCCATCCCTCCTCAAAAAGTTTAAAAAAAGAATACCATTTAGTTATAGATGACAGACTGATGAAATTTCAACCTATAGATGCTTTCTGTGCCAGTAATTATATATGGAAGATGTTCCTTTGCCAAAAGTATGGTAGATAATATAGTTATAATATACTGTATCTTTAATTCTACCATTATAGCAGGTATAGCAGCTTGCCCTGTATTTTTTTTCCACACACAAAAAAACACTAGATGCTAATGTTAAAATTAAACAAAATTCAACTGATTAAATCTTGAAGATCATATTGGTTTTATTCAATGATTCATGAATCAGGAAGCATCTAATTTAGTGGACTGAAAGGATCTCTGAGGAGCTATGCAAACTGAGAGACTTTTATGGGTAGAAGGGAACAGGAATAAGGAAGTTATGCTAGCCAAAAAAGCAGGTTGGTTACTGCAAAATTACTTTCCTTTAGGATATGGCAGGGGTTTATCAGGCAAATTACGTAACTAGTGCTGATCAAGGAATTCCTGATTGACTGGTTTAAGATTCCATTTCTGGGAGAACCAAAACTATAATTAAGTCTTGGTTTGGTGACATGGGGTTTAGCATAAGTGACTCCATTTTGGCCCTATTTTCTTGTTTTTAACACTAAGAATAAAAGAATGGCCCAGTAGGAGAGAAGAAAAAGCTATATGAATATTTGAAATAGCATGTGCAAAGCACTTTCATAGAGATATGTTCAGTGCACACTGGTAGCACAGTGGAGGGAATAAATAACTTTCCATAGCTTTGAGGGAGGGTCTCAGAATAAGAGGATATTGTTGAGAAAGTTCTTTCAGATGAGTAGAAATTTCCCAGACAGTTGAGTAGAGTGATAGGAACAAAAAAGACATGAAACAGTGTGAAACAGCAGGATCAGACACAGAACTCCAAGGAAAAATTAGAGGGCCTATTATGCCACTCAGTAACTTGGGACTTTATTCTCTAGGCAACAGGAAGCCCCAGATGCTTTCTTAAAGCAAAGGAATAGGATGATCACGGTCACCTCTTGGTGAGAACACTCTAGCTGAAACATACAGAATGGACTGAGTCATGCCAATTAAAGGTAAAATGAGTGGAGAGTCTTGTTATCATCAAAGCCTGAACTAAAGAGGTGGAAGAGAGTGAAAGGAAGGGACATTATTTAAAAGACTCTCAGGAGGAAGAATGGACACATAACAATTACATTAAATGAGATGGATTTATTTATTTATTTATTTGTGCTTTCCCTAGGCACTTTACTAGTTCTGAGGGATGCAAGTAACTTGAACAGACACAGAATGTGTGGCCTAACAGAACAGAGACAGTTTAAACAAGTCTTTTCAATAGGAGGTAAGCACTATGATGGGGTAGCAGGAGTTGCCATGGGAGCAGAGCACAGGGTCTCCAAAACTAGACAGGAGATTAGGCAATGTTTTCCAGGGAGGATAAAATCTAAACTGACACCTAAGAAGGGACATAAAGGAGGTTGGAGGGGATATTTGCCGGAAGAGAGGAGAGCATTTGAAAAGGTCTTAAGGTAAGAAATGGTCAAATAAGAGAGAGAACCCAAAGGGAATGTGTGGAAAGAGAAGAAGAAGCAAGAGAGTTAAGCAGAGGCCAGCACATGGAAGGTCCTGAGGCAAAGTTAAGGAGTTCTGTATTCACCTGAAGCGCCCTGTTAAACCATTTTAATCACAGGAATAACATATATATCCGCATTTTAAGAAAATCACTCTGGATGTGATAAAAAAGAAGTCACAGCTAGAAAAGGCCAGCCCTGGTGTTATCTATGTCATCAAATTTTCCTCAGCTTATTTGTTTAAAGGATGTTTGTCCTATTAAACTATATAATTCACTAAGAGAAAATATCTTTGTGTGTGTGTGTGTGTGTGTGTGTGTGTGTCTATTAATCTATTTCTATGCAGGTATTCAACAATTTTTAATGATATAATGAATGAATGAATGAATGAGACACAGTTAAGATGTTATTAAAGGACTGCACAAAGTTAATTCAGGGATCTTGACAAGAGTAGAGACAGTGGACCTGAAGGTAATTGGACAAATTCAAGAGGTATTTAGAAGCAAAATATACGGGTCATTGAAAGTGATGGGAATAAAGTTATGAAGAGGCAGGAACAATTTCTAGTTTACTGCCTTCCAAAGCTAGGATGATGGTGACACCTTGTCAAAAGCCTCCCCTGAGCCATCTAACTTTTATCTCTCATGATGCTCCTGCCCTCAGCTTCATGCTCTTCACCATTTTTTTTTACAAATTATTCCTAAGACCGCCCTGCACAATTAGCCATCTTCATAGATCCCATATACTGGGATCTATATCTCTTGACCTCCTCAAAATAATATTTAAAACTCACACTTTCAAAGATTGGAACAAAGAAAAAAAGTGATAAAAACTTAGGAAACACTTAAGCCAGAAGCAAGAAGATATCACACAGCTGAAGCTTAAAGGTAAAATAAGCTTAAATGTAAAACTGAGTGGCCATCATCATTAAAAATTATGGTGGAGGATGGATTATGTGTAAGATACTGGATACAGATGATTAAAGAGGTGTATTCTTCTAGTTTTTTTTTGAAATTTTTAATGCTCATTTATTTTTTAGAAAGAGAGAAAGAGAGAGACAGAGCACAAGCAGAGGAGGGCAGAGAGAGAGACACACAGAATCTGAAGCAGGCTCCAGGCTCCTAGCTATCAACATAGAGCCCAACGTGGGGCTCGAACTCACCAACCACGAGATTATGACCTGAGCTGAAGTCGGAGGCTTAACCAACTGAGTCAACCAGGCACCCCTGTATTCTTCTATTTCAAGAAAAGACATTTATGTCCCATAATGCATATGTGTATGAAGAATATACAGCAATATAAGTGCCAAAGGAGAGGCAAAGGTAATATGGTCTACCTGAACTCAACTGTTGGAAATATTCCTGTGTAGTGGGATGCAGAGAAAGTTTAAGAAAGGACTTGGGAAGCTCCAGATGTCCTAAATCTCTTCTCAATAGAGCTCTGGATCCCTGTTAATGACTATATCAATCCCTATCTGGTGGGTTTTTCCATCAGAAGAATATGATGTACCCCAAGTTCGAAGTTCTTGCTCCATCCTGCAGCTGGCAATATTCCTGAGCAGATATAGCTAATATCTAACAGCTGAAAGTATTTGGATTGGTATTCAAAAATATTCGTAGTGCCAAATGTGAGAAGCACTGATACTCATGCCACTCATCAAATGGGCAAATTAGTTATTTAATTCTCTGAAATCTCAGAATCTTTTCACACTCATATCCTCTTTGCTAAAAAAGAGATATCTGAGAAGTGAGATAAAATCAGAACAGGTCATCAGGCGTATAGAAACTAGACTATCGGCATTAATATTTCTCTCTCAGTTTGGCATGTTCACCTTAATGAAAATACCAGAACAGCAAGCAGTTTTCTTCTGGTCTCTTGGGGAGATAAAGTGCAGCAGAAACCTAATGCTTTTAATATGATCTATACGCTTTGGATAGTTTAAAGTGTCATGGGAGAAATGGATGCAAGAGATAAACTCATTACAAAAACAAAAAACAGAAATGACATGATAGGTAATGTAGCAACCAAGAATGAGGATGTAAAGAGAATAGAAACAAGACACCTAAGAAACAAACCATACATACATGTCTGTAGATCTCATGAAATTGTGTGTGTGTGTGTGTGTGTGTGTGTTCTGCTAGTGTGGTTGTTGTTGTTGTTTCTTTTTAAGTGTAATGAAGAAATAGCCAGCAGCCTTTTCTTTCTACTAAAGATATTCTCCAAGCAGCAAAGTAAAAATATAAAGAAGAAAAGAGAGCTAAATACATCTTTTATGGTAGCGAAAAATTCCAAAAAGGGGAAAGAAGGGAGGGTAGCAAAAATGAACAAATCAAAAACTATCTAATGGAACTGAGGTGGGACTGAGAAAGGAGGATACAAAGAAATGATACTGGAGAAATTCAAATGGCCTAAAGTGAAACAATTTAAAATTCAGCCAATATAGGAATTCGATAGGAAAAAAATGGATGTATTAACTAAATGGAAGCAAGCACTCTTATATATATGTCTTGGTAATATTTTTACTGTTAATTTAAAGACAAAGAGTTTATGAAATTAAAATTAGTAAAGAACCGCAATCAGACCAACTTTTACTTGCTAAAAGGTGAGAATTCTTCGGGTTAACTTCCATAACTTCCAACCAAATCCTGTTACCATCATGGAAACATAGAGAAGCCTCCCACCCTTACAGCTCCCCAGAAAGTGGGTCTTTAGAGCAAACTGTGATGAGTACAGCAACAGGACAGGCTTCCTAGAAAAGCAGGGGTAAAAGAGAGTCACTAACTCAGTTTCCAAAGTCAACCTGAACCCAAACAAGTGACTTAACACATGTTAACAGAAAACAGCCTTTGCGTATCTGAGTAAATAAAGTCAGGAAAATCAGCAAGTATGTCACTCTAATATTTGAATGGCAGAGAAACATTGTGCTCAGTTCCTCAAAGGCAGTAAAGCATGGAGTTAACAATGAATCTGTCAGAAAAATGGGTGACCTCCACATCAAAGCTATATTCGAGGAAGCATGGCAGGGTAAGGAAGAAGGAAGGTAGAGAAGACCAAGCCTGGTTGGAATCCCAGCTCTTTCCTTACTCATTCACTGTGTGACTTTTAAGTGGTAACTAATCTGAGACGTTTCTCCTTTTGCAAAACTAAGACAGTAATACCTATTTATATAAAGGTATTTTAACATGTGAATATAAATAATTTGTTTATTCAATAAATACTTTCATCATGTGGATGAGACTGCATGGGCCAAGTGCTGTCACAAGTATTGGTAGTTCAGGGATGAACAAGCAGAGATGGTCCCTGATGTCATGAAACATTCCAGTAGACAATATAATAACTACATATATGCTCAATAAATTGCAACTAGTATTTTATTTATTGAAGGAATAAGAAATGAACTCAGGGCAATAGGAAAGAAAGTCTCTTTGTATACCATAAACTATCACTGCATGTAGGTGGGTCTTTCCTAAATTGAAAGCAAATGTGGATGATTTGCCAGAGACTGTACTATTTTGACACATGTACAGACATGTTTGACAGAGTAGGAAAGCTAGCTGATGAAAGAGGTAGATGAAAAAAACATGCCTGGATTTATGTGTACATGTGGCTTCTGTAAAACTCATCCCAGCTGCCCCATTACATATTTAACAAGATTTCCTAAATTGAAGCAGATACATATTGTGTTACTGCTCCCCTACAGACTCACTGTGAGTATCAAGAGAGTTTTCAGTATAATAAAAAACAAAATCAAATACTGCTCTGGGTTGGTGAATAGGTTTCATATTTAGCTCATTGTAGTAGTAGAAAATTGACTTATTCAAAAAGGATCTCACAATCCATACTCTTCATGGCGCTAAGTCTAGAGAAAATTCCTTCTCTCATTACATAACTGCAAGAGCTGCCAAAAGCAAAGACCTTGAAATTGAGGATAGTCTTCCTTCTGTTTTCAGAAGTCTCTGGCCTTTAACTCCAGCTTCTTGGGATTCTGTTTACGTTGTTACTACTGCAGTGACAGCTCTGTTGAGCTAGCCTGCAGTTCCAGAGTCTGTCTCTAAGCTGAGGCATTAGAACAGCTTCCAAGGAAGCATTACTTAATATTCAGAAAATTTAAAAAGGTATAAGTCTAGAAATCTCTGTAACAGCAGTGGTTCTATCTCCATGCAGGACCCAACAAAAGCCCAACTGGAATTTCTCACTGAGATTCCAACAGCATGCCTGCATTTCCATGGTATCATGAAGAACTACAATGAAGAAATTTTAAGGAGCAAAGGCTAAATAACAATTTTCTATGGAAATGAAATAAAGAAAGAGGTCAAGTGGAGTTAAGGAGGCAAGGAGAATGAGTAGTGTTCTTTACAGGGATGCATTTCTATGATAATTGGAAGACTCTTTTCTCTGGTATTTGTAGGAAAAAACTATATCATCTCTATAGATATGTTTGCATTCGATTCAATAAATGATTCACAAAAAGGAAACAAAACAGTAGTCACTTATGTTTATTAGGGTTACAGGTAGGTTTTTTTTCTTATTTTGCCTTTGGTGTTTTCTTTTTTCTAAAAGAGATGTATATTGATGTACATATTTGGTCAATAAAAATATATTTTTTTAAACATGAGATCAAATGATAGGCATCATGAGTTCCATGAAGACATGTCAAATATCTCTGCTCGGTCAGTCCCTTGTGATACAATTCTTTATAACTCATCCACCAAATCCGTATTAAACTCAGGACCTCATTATCCCTACATATGAGTGAAGCAGGGCTACAAATCCCAGAAATCATTAAACTAGGATAATAAAAGGGGAGTGATTTATTTCATAGCAGGATGGAGGCTATGTCTTGGAACCCAAAACCCAAGAAAAGCAGTGAACTTGTAAAGGGATTGGAACTTGTAACTGGAACCAGTTATTCTCTCAAATCTCCCTGGGGTTATTGGGCTTTCATCTCTGCTTTTTTCTACACGTGCTTCATTGACACTTTCTGCAAAGAAGGTTCTTCCACTTTTCCATTCATGTAATGGAAAATTGCTGTCCTTTTCCAATTGGCTCCATTATGCCTCATACTAGACCCAAGGAATAAATAGAGAAGCTATGGTGACTTGAGTTTAAGCACTGACCCCTATTCACTACACTCAGATTTTTTTTTTTGAAAGTAAATTTTGCTCAGCAGTCTCCGCTGGTGACAAGCAGATGCTAGAAATCTTATCAGGTTCCACTGATCCATGACATGTTACCCCTATAAAAAACAGCCAAATTTGGCCACTACTCCAAAGCTTCTGTGACTATACAAAAATTTGAACTAGGACTTTATCCATTTCCTGTTTTCTGGAGCTAATGAGCCTAACAGGCTTATCTCTCTACTCTCCAAAATGATCATTTCACAATTCCTCCTTGTCCTCTTCTCATAAAATTTTTAACACTTCCTCATACATAACTTAAAAACATATGCAGTGAGGTGGGAACTACCTCAAATTCCCACAACCAGACATAGCTATTTGTCTTTCTTTGTATTTCAATAGATAAAATTTCCATACATTGATCTTATGCAAGCCTCTCTAGCTATACTCCATATCTGCACTGTCCAATACAGTAGCCACTAGTTTTATGTAGCCATTAAGCATTTAAGGTGACTAATCAGAATTTATATGTGCTGTAAGTATAAAATGAACACCAAATTTCAGACTTCATATGATAAAAGGAATGAAAAATATTTCAATAATTCTATATTAATATATATTGAAATATTTTGATATTTTGGGCTAAATATATTGTTAAAATTAATTTCACTTATCTCTTTTTAGGAATTTAATGTGGCTACTAGGAAGTTTTTAAATTACATATATGGCTCACATTGTATTTCTATTGGACAGTGCTGCTCCATATCCTATCCCTACTTGCCTACCCAACGTCTTCACCTCTGTCATTATTCCCCTTTCTTTCCAGTAATATCAGTTTGCCAACCTCCCCATTGCTCGATCATTCTTATTAGCATACAAATTTATTCTATTTTTTAAAATTGTTTTTTTAACGTTTATTTATATTTGAGAGAGACAGAGGGAGAGAGACAGAGAGACAGAGTGGGACTGGGGGAGGGGCAGAGAGAGAAAGACACAGAATCCGAAGTAGTCTCCAGGCTGTCAGCACAGAGCCTCATGTGGGGCTTGAACTCACCAACCATGAGATCATGACCTGGGCTGAAGCCTGACACTCAACCAAGTGAGCCACCCGGGCGTCCCTTTTTATTCTACTTTTTAAATAAGAATCTCTTTTGGTTTTTCTCTGCATTTCTCCATAGCTCTTCAGTACAAAATTCCTCAAAAGATGTCTGTATCTATAATTACTATCACCATTTCTCTCCTCCTATTGTCTCCTAAAGAACAAGTTGGGCTTGATTCAGGTCACTGTGGCATTCATCTTAAGGAGTCATATCATTTGTTCTACTCTTCTTATTCAATCTCTTGGCAATACTTGACGTGATTGACTACTCATTGCTTGTAATATAATTTTCCCTAGTCTTTTATGACTATATAATGTCTCCCAGCATCCTTTTCTGGCTTCCCTTTTTCTTCTGCACTAAAATGCTTTAGTGACTGAGAGAACAATCCTAGACACCTTGTCTATCTTCCTCATCTAAACTTCACTCACTCATCAAGTTCTGCTCTTGGTTTTAAATATTATCTATATGCTGATGATTCCATAATTTATTTTGGGACCCAAAATGCATCAAGGAGCTCCAAATCCATAAAGCCAGCTGTCTCCTCAATCTTTACCCTTGGGTTGTGAATAGGCAGTCCAAGCCTTGCACAATTAAAATCTACTTCTTGATATCAATCCTTCAAATTTGCTCCTCTTTCATCCTTTACAATCTCAGTTATGGCATCATATCTACCCAAATGCTCAGGCCACAGATCTAAAGGTCATTTGTCATTTCTCTCTCAGCCCCCACATTCAGTGTGTTCTCCTAGTCATTTTTCAGCATCATCACTACAGCTCAAGCCACTCTCATGTCTCCTAGAATATTACAAAACCTGCTTCTTCCCTTGCCCCACTTTAATTCTTCTTGCACAAAGAATATACAGTGTTCTTTTTAAAGCTCAAGTGAGTTCATATTACCCTTCTGTTTGCAACTCTTTAGCATCTTTGCTAAATCACAATTGCAATAAAATCCAACTGTCTTAACACGGCCTGTAAGTCTGTATGTTATGTGACTTTGGTAATTTCTTTGATCTACTTTTTCATGATATTCTCCTTTTGCTGGGCTCCGGCTATTCTGAATCTCTTTCTACCTCTAGAACACACCAAGTATGTTCCTATCTCACAGTCTTCACACTTGATGTTTCTTCCTCTTAGAATACTCTTTGCCCAAATCTTTGCATAGTTGGCCTTTTCTTATTATCCAGGTTAATTATATTGCAAGAGAAAACTTCCCTAATTGACCTAGATAATGTGTTACATATCTTCCACACCCATAATCCCTTTCTATTCCCTTATTTAATTTTCTTCACAGTATGTGAAATTTCTATCCCATTAGAATATAAGCTCTTTAAGGAGAAACTGTTTTAATCCTAGCCCAATTTATTGAAGACACTATACACTGGGAAATTGTATCAAGTTTATTTAGCATGATATGCCCACCTAAAACCCATGTAATAATCTAATAAAATTGAGGTCTTCTATTACCTTCAGCTTCTCCCTCATATCATCCCAAAGTCAGAATTCTGCTTTTTGCTGGACTGTGTAGTTTGGTTACAGATGTAGTCAAAATAGGGCAGAAAATTCACCAGCTGCAATTCAATATAGCACTCAACTGATTTCTTGCTCTGAATATCAGAAATTTTAGATTTTAAGACAGTTTATAGGCAGATGGCATTTTTCATGAGAGATTTTTATATTTGCAATGCTATACCCTTTTTTTCTGGGCTGGTGAACTTCCTTTCCCATAAGACTTAGTCTTATTATATGCCAAGAAAATATGGGAGACAGTTTATTAAGTGTTTCCCCATCCATCCATAAGTAAAACCATTCTGCCTCTTTGAATGAAAAAATGTTCACTGTCATTAATATTCCACATTTTTTTCTCACTGTCGGATAAATTTCTGTCAAGTTACATTTGGTAGCAAGGCATACAAACTCACTTAACTTAAGCAAATCAGAAAATGTATCATAAGAATACCAGAAATGTAGCCAAACTTTCCAAAGAATGTAATCATTTGGGAACCAAAATTACTTTCTTCAATTTTCTATTTCTCTCTGCAAATCTCTGCTAGTCTCTTTCAACAGTGACATTTTTCTTGATTCTTTGATTAACATAGCAGACTAGCCACATAGTTTTTCTGCTCTTTATCATCCTGTAATTTAAGTATCAACAAAAACTAATAAATTCTGACTTCAAATTCCAAGATCCTGGAAAAGGAGAAGGGTTGTCTGGGTTTGGATCATGACTCTAAGTCTGGTCCAACGGCTACATTATGGAGTCACATAGTCCACTGCTTACTTGGCAGTTGTTCTGGTTGCAGACTTTTAAAAAGAGAACAAATGCAGATTCTTTAGGAAGGTAGGGTGGGGATAGAGAGGTGATAAAGAATAAAAAATTTTGCATGTCTAATATAATACCAGAAATGGAGGAAAACCCCACTTCTATTGACTGCTTACTGCTTCCCTAGAACACTTCAGTTATCAGGGACCATGTATTTCTACTTGTCAAGCAATGCCAAACACATTACATATAGGAACCCCAATAAATAGGTGTTTCGTAAATGAATGAATGAATGAATACCATTTGTCAAATAGGAGATGAGGTAGAAATAATTATAACATAGAAAATTGTAAGCCAGAAGTGAAGAGGAAAAATCATAGATTTGTGAATTAAAGAATAGATAAACATTTAATAGATACTGGGGTCTGAGAGCATAATCTTGCAAAGATAATGTAGTAAAAAAAAATCAAAATATGCAAATAATCTTTGAATTATTAAATAACCTATACTTTATTTATTAAGGCATAGGAAGCAATTGTAGGACCTAATGCAAATCAAACTATTATAATCTCCTAGTTGTTCTCAGACTTATCTCTCCAATCTTCTAGAACATCACTAGAATGGTGATTATAGATATGTTGGAGATGGGCAAGATACCAAAATGAGTTGTGGAAATTGCTAATGATAAATTTAGCATTATTGACACTAATATTTTCCAAATACTCTCCATCTGCATAGCTTTTAACCTTTATCTGCAAAACTTTCATATTTTTCTCTTTTCACCTTAAGCATAAGATTACTAATAGAAATTTTATACCTTACATTAATAGGATAAGAAATGGTGTTGGATTTTTGTTAATAGGTCAGGTATATTTACAACTGTGTTTATAATTGTACAGCCCTGAGGAGCTCAGAGATAAGCTGTAGGCTTTTTAGGGTGTTCACACATATCACAGAGGAAGGTAAAATGAACAGCTTATTGTTTGCTCCTCAAACAAATGAAAACATGATAAAACAACACAGAGATGTGCCTGCCTCTTGAAAAGGTAACTCACATCTTTTAAAGCTATTTAATATACTAGTAATGTTGTTTGGTTTGAAAATGCATATTAAAATAAAGTGGATGTCCTTGATTTTTCTATTTACAGTGGTGAATCTATTTAGATTTTGAATGACACAATTCCTTCAATTTAAATCTGTAAAGCTGAGTTCCATTATTCATAATTGTTAAACATTCACACTTAATGCATTTGTAGGAAAACTTCATTTATATTTTTCCATCTTACTCTCATAATTATTCTTTAGGGAATGTAAGTTTGACAAAAATATATTGTTCAATCAAAAAAAATCAGGCATTGTCAAAACTACTTAAATAAATAAATAAATAAAAAACTCCTTGCCCTTAAGTTGCTACTGGGGGAAACAGCCATGGAATCAGAAAAGTTGGAGAATATAATGAGAATTAAAGTAGAAGTTAGTAAGGATGTTCGGGGAGTCCTTAATGTACACTGGGAGGATCTTACCCAGTGAAGGAGGTAGAAATCAACCTGATACTTTAATAATAAGAACAAGGCAGCCAGGCAAAGAGAATAAGAGGCTCCCAGGGAAGGTGGAGCCAAGAGATATGTGCAAATATTGTGCTTATTTGACAAATGATCAATATATGGATATAGCACATAGTAACTCCAGGATTGCAAGTCTGTAATCTGTACTGGTTATGTACTGGTTCATTTACTTTCCACTACATTACACTATATCCCTTATACAAAGGTATGTCGTGATTATGCAAAATGATTGGAAGATTGAAATTATCTGATGACTGTAGCTTATAGAGCTTATTAAAATCTGAACTGAAAATGAATACTTTTGGCCCTTTTAGCATTTTGGTATCAGGCTTATTATTGTGTAAGCACTGTGTGCTATCTCATTTAATTTTACAATAATGTTAGGATATATGCACTATTTTCTTCATTGTGTAAATAACATTGAAGGAGAAACAGGTTAAGAAAACTGTCTAAGAATGTACAGCTATAAAGCAGCAGGGATAGTATTTACATTTAGGCAGTTTAACTCCAGTGTCTGTGCATTTTGAAACTATATAATATTGACTACCAGACTCAACATTATTATAACTAGATTTGTGGAATAAATAGACAATGAACTGATACATATTTTTAAGTGGTATTTCATTTGTGTTCTTCCCATGTATCTTATGTTGTCAGATAATAATTCAAGTGTTTGTTCATGTTTAAAAAGTTGCTGGAGCAATAAATCCTGAAATAAAGACAAACTACAGAAAGGGCACACTGTATACTTGTGAACCTAGACCAGAAATAAACAACACTGAGGCCAAACTTAGTGAAATTATTGGACTTTAAGGAAAGAAGTTCTTTAAATATATAGAATAAAAGTTTAAGTTACTAATAAGGAAAAGAAAATTGGATTTTTATTAGAGTTCTCAATAAAATATTTTTAAGGAAAGAAAAATATGTCAACATTTTATATCAAGCTAAACTGTCCTTCAAGTATAAAGACTATAGACAGTTATTCACATGTGAAATCTTAAGAATGTTGATACCAGGAGACTTATCTATGAAATGAAATAGAAAATAGGCTGTAGAGCTACAAAATAATTTCAGAAGAGTCAACCTAAGATTTGCAGTTTAACGTTAAATATATTTAGCTACAATACCAATATTAGAAGGTGTACATCATTGTGACAAAATAATATTAAGAAACACATGGTTTAAACACATAGAACTCATATAAGGAATAAAAATGGGAGGAAAATAAAAAATAAAATCCATAGGCAATAAAGTGTGCTGTTGCATTTATAAGAATTATCTGAAAGTAAAAGTTATCATTTGAAACAAACAAGAAGTTGGGGCGCCTGGGTGGCTCAGTCGGTTGGGCGTCCGACCGGCTCAGGTCACGATCTTGCGGTCTGTGGGTTCCAGCCCTGCATCGGGCTCTGAGCTGATGTTTTGGAGCCTGGAGCCTGCTTCCGATTCTATGTCTCCCTCTCTCTCTGCCCCTCCCCCATTCATGCTCTGTCTCTCTCTGTCTCAAAAATAAAATAAATGTTAAAAAAAAAATGAAACAAACAAGAAGAATAAATTAAGTGCAGTTAATATCATACATATTAAAGCAAAAAATAACATTAATAATATAAAATTGGAAGGTAGAAGACAGGAGGGAGTGAAGAAAACAAATTCTCTCATTGCTTATGGTGGAACTAAGAAAGATTTCAAAGAGGAGATATTAATAGAAGTATGCCAATATACAGATATATAAGCCTTCCTAAATTCCAAAAACAAAACAAAAACAATAATTTGTGTAGTGAAAACTTCATTAATTATAACATAGAAAAACATGAAACAACCCAAACCAAATACAAATATATAATTTATGTTAAGTGGAAAAGATGAAATAAAGATTACTTACTAATGAAATGAAGATTTTTTTTCATATTGGTTCACAAAGCAAAATCCAACTCTACTGTTAGATTTTTATGTTTACAAGAGGCACACATAAACCACATTTATTCACAAGGCAAGTACGAAAAGAATCGGTAAAAAATATACCATGCAAATACAAATAACATATTCTAATAAAATACAGTCTTAATGTAAAACAAGGTAATTTTCAGGACAAAAATTTCTAACTGCAACAAAGGACACTTCATAAAAAAAAGGATATTTATAGCAACAACTTTCATATACCAAAAACTACAAGAAATAAAAGAAGTAACAAAGACGTACACTACTCACTAATAAGAGATTTTAATACACCTTTCAAAGCTAGACGGATCAAGAGGACAAAAATATTAGTAAAGATACAGAAGACTTGAGAAAGACATACAATATGTAAGCATAGTAGATAATAAACTGAATTGTGTCTTATGAAAAATGTATCTTTTTTCCCAAGTGTACATGTAATTATTATGCAAAACTATCCAATATTAGCTCAAAAAGGACCTTAAAATTTTCAAGAAAATAGAAATGCAAATAAGATACTCTAATCATAATTAATGAAATTGGAAATTAATACTCAATCAAAAAATTAAGGGACTGCAACTCCCATCTGAAACTGCAATTAAGTATCTATGCACTAAGTCTGATGTGGAAAGGCCAGCACCAATACTGAAACAGGAAGAAATAGAAAATTTGAACAGACTGATAACCAGCAAAGAACTTGAATTAGTAATCAAAAAACTCTCAACAAATAAAAGTCCAAGGCCGGATGGGTTTCACAGGTGAATTCTACCAAACATTTTTTAAAAAAAATTTTTTTTCAACGTTTATTTATTTTTTTTGGGACAGAGAGAGACAGAGCATGAACGGGGGAGGGGCAGAGAGAGAGGGAGACACAGAATCAGAAACAGGCTCCAGGCTCTGAGCCATCAGCCCAGAGCCTGACGCAGGGCTTGAACTCACAGACCTCAAGATCGTGACCTGGCTGAAGTCGGACGCTTAACCGACTGCGCCACCCAGGCGCCCCTCTACCAAACATTTAAAGAAGAGTTAATACCTATTCTTCTCACACTATTCCAAAAAATAGGAAAGAAACCTTCCAAATCCATCCTATGACACTATTTCCCTGGTACTAAAATCAGATAAAGACACAACAGTAAAAGAGAACTGCAGGTCAATATCTCTGATGAATGTAGATGTAAAAATCCTCAACAAAATACTAACAAACCAAATCCAACGATACATTAAAAAGTCGTTGACCACAATCAAGTGGGATTTATTTTTGGGTTGCAATGATGGTTCAATATTCATAAATCAATCAGCGTGATATATCACATTAATAAAAGAAAGGATAAGAACCGTATGTTCATTTCAGTAGATACAGAAAAAGCATTTGACAAAGTATAATATCCATTCATGATTAATAACTCTCAACAAAGTAGGTTTAGAAGAAATATACCTCAACATAATAAAGCCATATATGAAAAATCCACAGGTGACATTATCCTAAATTGGGGAAAATTGAGAGCTTTTCTCTATAGTCAGGAACAAGACAGGGATGTCCATTCTCACCCTGACTCAACACCACTTTTATTCAACAACTATTCAAGACAACAAAAATAAATAAAATACATCTAAATACCAAGGAAGAAGTAAAAATTTCACTATTTGCAGATGACATGATACTCTACATGGAAAACCTGAATGACTCAAAACTGCTAGAACTGATCAATGAATTCAGTAAAGTCACAGGATACAAAAATCAGTGTACAGAAATCTATTGCATTTCTATATCCCAACAAAGAAGCAGCAGAAAGATAAATTAAGGAATCAATTCCATTTACAATTACACTAAAAATAATAAAATATCTAGGAATAAACTTAACCAAAGATATGAAAGTCCTCTATATGAAAACTATAAAATGTTGATGAAAGAAATTAGTCACAAAGAAATGGAAAGACATTCCATGCTCACTGACTAGAAGAACAATTATTGTTAAAATGTTGATACTGCCCAAAGCAATCTACACATTTAATGTAATCCCTATCAAGATACCAACAGCATTTTTCATAGAACTAGAACAAAAAATCCTAAAATTTTTATTGAACCACAAAAGAGCCCAAATAGCCAAAGCAATCTTGAAAAAGAAAAACAAAACTGGCAATATCATAATTCCAGACTTCAAGTTATATGCAAAGCTGTAGTGATCAAAACAGTATGGTACTGGCATAAAAATAGATACAGATCAATGGGACAAAATAGAAAACCCAGAAATAAACCTACAATTATATGGTAAATTAGTCTTCCACAAAGGTGGTAAGAATATGCCATGGGAAAAATGCAGTCTCTTCAACAAATGGTGTTTAAAATGGCTGGAAGTTATGAATATACATTTCACCAAGGAAGATGTACAGATGGACAACAGACACATGAAAAGATGCTCAACATCTCTTATCATCAGGGAGGTGCAAATCAAAAGTACAATGAGATCACTTCACACCTGTCAGAATGGCTAAAATAAAAAACACAGGAAACAAGTATTGGTAAGGATGTGGAGAAAAAGGAACCCTTGTGCACTGTTGGTGGCACACCAGTGGGTACTGATGTAGCCACTGGAAAACAGTACAGAGGCTCCTCAAAAATTAAAAATAGAATTACCATATGATCCAATAATTACACTACTGGATATTTACCCAAAGAATATGAAAACATTAGTTCAAAAAGATATATGCACCCCTATGTTTATCACAGCATTATTTATAATAGCCAAAATATGGAAGCAGCCCAAGTGTCCATCAATAGATGAATGGATAAAGAAGATGTGATATGTATGTGTATGTGTGTGTATGTGTGTGTATATATGTATATATATATACATATATATGTATATATATGTATATATATATCAGGTAAAGACACAACAATGAAATAATTTATCATGCAAATGTGTTTCATATATATATAAATATATACACACACAATGTATGTATATGCATACACATACACAATGTATTTTATATATATATAATGTATATATGTATATATATATTATACATATATACATATATACACACATTTATATACATATATATAAATGTATACATATATATGTATATATATATACATATATATTTATATATGTATATGTGTCTATACACGTACACACACACACACACACACACAGGACAATTACTCAGACATAAAGAAGGATGAAATATTGCCATTTGTGAAAACATGGATAAATCTAGAGGGTATAATGCTATGTGAAATAAGTAAATCAGAGAAAGACAAATACCATATGATTTCACTCATATGTGGAATTTAAGAAACCAAACAAATGAGCAAAGAAAAAAAGAGAGAACCCCCTCAAACAGACTCTTAAGTATAGAGAACAAACTGATAGTTACTGGAGGGGAGGTGGGTGGGCGAGGGGTTACATAGGTGATGGGGATTAAGTAGTGTACCTGCTGTGATTAGCACTGAGTGTTGCATGGAGGTGTTGAATCACTGTATTGTACATCTGAAATTAATATTACACTGTATGTTAATTAACTGGAATTTAAACAAAAACTTTAAAATCTTTTTTTTTTAATTTATAAAAAAAGGCATGCACTCTGTTATCTCGTTATTGCAGCCCAAGCAGACTAATACAAGCAATGGACTGAGATTGAGAGAAAAGTGTAGAATTTGGTCCCAGAGAAGGCTGGAAGAGCAGGTGAGCACCTCTCTGCAGAAGATTTGCCTTTATATGAAGATCAGTTAGAAAACCTGTGAAACGTTTTAAGAATACTATGATTCAATTCACATTTCTGAGCAGAACATCTTAACAGAAGAACGGAGGTGAACCAAAATGTATAACTGTTCAAAAAAGATATTGTTGGGGCGCCTGGGTGGCGCAGTCGGTTAAGCGTCCGACTTCAGCCAGGTCACGATCTCGCGGTCCGTGAGTTCGAGCCCCGCGTCGGGCTCTGGGCTGATGGCTCAGAGCCTGGAGCCTGTTTCCGATTCTATGTCTCCCTCTCTCTCTGCCCCTCCCCCGTTCATGCTCTGTCTCTCTCTGTCCCCAAAATAAATAAACGTTGAAAAAAAAATTAAAAAAAAAAAAAAAGATATTGTTGAAGTCCGGGACAGAGAAACTAGTAGCTTGGATTAGGATGGTGGTGGGAAAGCTAGAGAGGAAGGACCACGGGCAAAAGGTATTTAAGAGGTAAAACATAAAGGACTAAATAATGAAATGAGTTTCTTCATAATATTAAGTGAAAGAGCCAAATTCGAAATTATAGATTCATTATGATACAAGTAAAACCCTGAGAAACATAGGGTAAAATATATAAATTCTAGATAACATTCTCATTTTTCTGTTTCCCGGGGTAATAAAAATGTGGTTATGTTATACTTCTCCTTTTAAAATAAAAATAATATTTTCATGTAACCTCCACACAATTACTGTGAGGGTCACTCCTCAAGGGTAATTGAAATGTAACTGTAGGTTTTGCTGAGATTTTGTGTAGAATTAGTAAAATCAGGTGAGGCCTGGCATTAGGAATTATCTCTGACATTTAAATATACCGTGGAGAGTCTACCGGAAAAGTGGTATTCTAGCATAAGAAGATCCATACAGAGCTGAAATCATTAATAAGGCTCCCCTGGTTAATTTTCTTGAGACAGCTTTTTTTTTATATACACGTAGACAATTATACCTCTTTTACCAGAAGCAAGCTTCCCAAACCTTCTGAGGCTTGGCTTCATTTATCAAGTAAGGGTCCTGCTTTCTCTGTAGAGGTGTTATGAAGACACAATGAGATTAAGCCAGGTAGAGTCTTTTGAACAGTGTCTGTAGTATGCTAAGTACTCAGACTGAGAGTAGTAGTAATAGTGATGATGGGTTAATAATTAGTAGTGGTAGTTCTCTCCATACTTAGATTTTTAATGCATGGTATATGGTTAAAATAAAATGATTTTCACTTTATGTAGTTATGAGACACAGGGTTAAGTCGAGAGAAATTATTCATATCACATGGGAGAGAAAATCGGTTTACTGGGATTTTAGGAATGGACGTTTGTATCTATAATTTAGTAGAAGTCAGCAATTCCAGAATTGATTGTCTAGGTATTATTCGGTGCTCACAAGTAGCATCTTCTGCTAAGATGTCATTTGATCGTTCTTGAATGAGAATACTTTGCTTTTTAAACCCACAAGGACAACTTGGGAAACAAGTTCAAAAAAATCTAAATCCTCAGGAAATGGTGTCCAAGTTATCTAGAGAGCCTTGAAAGGTCAAAGGTAAAGGAAACCGATGGAGGGATTGCATTGAAAGAATGGGTCAGTGTGATCCTCCAGCAACATCAAGGCACTTACTAGATGAGCACTACCTTTTTTATGTTGTATTCATTAAATAACATGTTATATAAATAAAAGTACACTTTCTGAGTAAATGATGTCTCGCACTCCTGGTTGGTCATCCACTAATAGACATAACACTAGTTGTTTAGTATCAAAATTCTGGCTTTGCCTTTCTACTCCATCTCTTAGTGTAGGACCTGCAGCAGGTACCCAATGACTCTGAGCCCTACTATCTGCATGTGCAAAATGAGGAGCTCACAGTTCCTTCACATGACTGTTCTAAGAAGATATAAATAATATAAAATATAGAAAGGACTTCACAGATGGCCTGGTACATAGGACAAGGTTATGAAATGGTCATTTCTCTCCCCTTGCTTCTTAAATCCGTAACTATTTTTTAGAACATTTTTTCAGAGGAATACAAAATAGTACATTGGTGTACAATGGGATAAAACATACAGTTTCAGATCCTTTTCACTCTTAAATTTTATCTCTATACAAGTGCAAGAACAGATGATTGTAGAAATATAAATTTTCAATTAGGATATACTTAACGCAGATTATAAAATTTCAATTAGGATATACAGAAAGCAGATTTGATTGATGTCTAATGGACACATTAAATCCAAAATTAAAACTACAATAAAGAATTTCCAAGTTCAATGTTTTGTTATTCCATGTCTTTATTCTATTTTCAATTGAGCTGGAAACCTCTTCCAACTTCTATTCAGGGAAAACATTCTGAAAGGAGTATTTTAATGAGACCATTTGTGCTCCCAGTGCCTTGCTGAGTGACAGGTTACGGAAAGCATAGATAAATATTGTTTGAATTAAGAATATAAAAACGGAAACATTTTATAAGGTTTATCAGTGTCTCACATTCAGTATGAAGTACTGAATTTCCTGAAATGTGCCCCAAATATAAAACTGTAAAAGAGGGCAAATCACTATAGCCACTCTTCTTTTCAACAAGAAAATTTGGAAATGTCATGCGCTGGTGTTAGTTTTCAAGCACCTCTTGCTGCTAGGTTTCTTTAAAAGTTTCTAAGTAAGCAGATAAAATATTTCCCCCAGTTTTACAATACTAACAATGCTAGTTTGTTTCAAAGGGTTTTACACTTCCATCAAGGCTTTCTGTGTCTACATGAGTATGTATATCTCATTAGAAACTGATGTGCCATGGGGTGCCTGGGTGGTGCAGTCGGTTAAGCGTCCGACTTCAGCCAGGTCACGATCTCGCGGTCCGTGAGTTCGAGTCCCGCATCAGGCTCTGGGCTGATGGCTCAGAGCCTGGAGCCTGTTTCCGATTCTGTGTCTCCCTCTCTCTCTGCTCCTCCCCCGTTCATGCTCTGTCTTTCTCTGTCCCAAAAATAAATAAACGTTGAAAAAAAAAAAAAAAAAAAAAAAAGAAACTGATGTGCCATAATCTATGTAACTGAAAAAGCTATTTTTTCTACAAATTTATTTTGCCTTATAATTTCTTGGGCCTGAAAAAGTACTGATAAATGACACCCTCCTATTTTCCCAAATACCAAGTATAAAATACTCTCTGTCTATGCCTGCATTTAGTATTGATTCTTCAAATGGCAAAAGAATCTAAACACACACACACACACACACACACACACACACACACAAGGGAATCAAGAAGGCTTTTAGACTCAGCAGTAGATTCAAGTAGAGAGGGCAGGCCAGAAGTTGTTTTAAGCTGCCTGGAAATTACTGTGTAGCTTAAAGGTCTGGGAATCCACAATTTGTTAGTAAACCCAATTCTTATCATGAAAGCTGTCAAATCACTGATACTCATGCTAGTTTTGTTGTTGTATTTAACACTTTATAAATTAGTAGTGTAGGATCAGATCGCTCACGTCATTTCATGAAATACTGGCCTCAGATTACAACAACCCTTTATTCTTTTTTGTATCCTTAGATCTGTCCCACAGAAGCTTTCAACTCAGAAAAACAACTCCACTCCTTGCAGAGTGTGGATAAAGGGGATGGTCTTGGGCTACAGCCATGGCAGAGGAGTCTCTTTTCTTAAAAAGGGCAGGTGAGAGGTTACACTAATTGAATCATTTAGTGGCTGCTTCTCTGTGAGTGCTTTCCTGGTTGAGGGGCCAAAATCTATATTAACACCTCTGCCCTTAGTCACGCAGTTTTTCAAGTCAAGAGCTTTGCCCACAAGTCTTCAAGGACTCGATAGGGCTCACTAAATAAATAACAAGCAAGTGTGAATGTGACAGTCTAATGGATTGTGTTGGATCAGAACTGATAGGAAAAAAAATAACAGGAGCTGGTACCCATGATCAGTTATAAAATGTCTCCCACCTGTTTCCACCAAGCCTGAGTCATTCGCTCTACTGCATTTGAATTAGAAAACTGGCATGTTTTGTCCAAATGAGTCAATTGATCTGTGAATGTTAATTTGTCAAAGGCATTCTGAAAAGAAGGGTTAATGGTATCCTTGACTCTTGAACAACAAGGGGCGTAGTGGTGTCGACCCACTTCCCTCACGCTGTGTGTGCACTCAAAAATCCACATATAACTTTCGACTCCCCAAAACAACTTCTAAAAGCCTATTGTTGACTGAAATCTTTATCAAAAATATAAACAATTAGCACACATTTTGTATGCTATATTTATTATATACTGTATTCTTACAATGGAAATAGGCTAAAGAAAATGGTACTGAGAAAATCATAAGGAAGGAAAAATATATTTGCAGGACTGTACTGTATTTGTTGAAAAAAGTCACATATAAGTGGATCTGCGCAGTTCAAAACCATGTTGCTCAACGGTCAACAGATTATGCTATTCAAAATCTCTCCCTTATGTCTACACAATACTCCACGTGCCTGCCTTCAGCATGGAACTACAGGTTTAAGGAGCAGGTAAGATCAACAGCCCTGAAAACTGGGCATACAGGAGTTTGTGGTACCTTGCAGATACTTTTTATTGTGGGAAGGCTACGGGATAACAGTATTGATTTCCTCAAAAGCAGTGTTTTCTAAGTTTAGTGTATTATTTGTTTCTATTTTCCACATTGTTAGTTTCCAAGCCAGTTGATTGCAGAGTTACTTCTCTCCTTTCTCTTCTTTATCATGCTTGTGAGACTTCCTTGGCTTTATGTGCTGAATTAGCAATTCATTTGAATGTAGCAGCAGTGAATTTTTTTCAGATGTGATCAAATTATATTAAAATTCATCTAGGAGAATTAAAAAGGTGAAGCAATACCTATCATTTATTGTGCTCATACTGTGTGCCAGGTCAGGCATTGAATGAAGCACCTTACAAATATTAAAGAACAGTAGACACTGAATCAGATACATTTTTAAGCTACAGTATTTCTTCAGAGTGGATCACATGCACATAGGGAGTAGAGTTTGATTTAGGTGATATTAGGAAGCACCATGCCTCAATGTTTCTCTCCAAAAGACCCTGAAATTTTACTAATCAAGACTTATTTCTTAGATTCTGATATCATTCCTTAGGAATACTTTAAGGTGAACAACTCTCCCAAGTTCTAGTTCCCTAAGGTGCTCTAAATCTCCCTTTGCTAAATCCCTGACTTTTCCCTCTCATAATTCTCCATCTGTCCACTACTTTTTGTCTCCTATAAATTAATAATCTGCAAAGACTATTATAAAGTCCCAGAAACATCTGCTTATTTTAGAAGAAATCCCACCCCACTATGCTATATTCATTTTTTTTTTCTCGCAGAATGGAACAATTCAGGTTTGTTTATTTATTTGTTTTAATGTTTATTTATTCTGAGGGAGAGAGAGAGAGAGAGCTGTCAGCACAAAGCTTGTTATGGGGCTCAAATTCATGAACTGTAAGATCATGACCTGAGCCAAAGCTGGATGCTTAACAGACTGAGCCACCCAGCCACCCCAGAACAATTCAGGTTTTGCAGGAGAAGTTCTACCTTTGGTGCAAACCTTCAAACTGTCTTAAACAGATGAAGTTGATTGGAAGTATAATCTTACAAATTCATTGGAGGAGGATGTCAATGCCCAGGAAAAAAAAAAATAGAATTGATATTAAAGATCTAGAAGGAAACAGTGCAGGATGAGGAAGAATGAATGTCATCTAAGTTAATGGAAAAGAACATTACAGTGTCTGCTTAAGACACTGGCACACATCAGAAGATTTGAAAGGAAGGAAGAATTGGAATGTGCTATTGTAATATCTCTGTGACCGAATGAGGGGTAAATGGGGCTGGAGGATTTGAAATTGGGAAGAATTTACAGCAAGTTTGATTCTGTAACATGTTTTGTTCTAAGCAACTGGTCTAACCAATATGGAAGCCATAATACAGCTGTCAACTCTAATATATTCCTTGATACAAGAGAATGGAAAGAAATTCAAAAATTTTACAGCAGTCTTTATATGAACCATATTTTTCTTTGCAGAGAATGCTTAGAGCCCTTGCTCTACCAGTAGGAAACTATGAGAATGTCTACGACCTCCCTCCTGAAAACTAGTCATGTCCTAATTCATGGGCCAAATATGATCGGCATATCTCAGACTACCCTGTCAGCCAGACCTTACACATAAATTATGCTTCTACATTAGGACTTCCTTACTCTGAAGAGGACTCTGAGGTGACCCTGAGACTTATAATCAGGGACTAGATCAGTGCATTTCAGTGATGCCCATAGCCATTGAGAATCTCTTTGTCTCATTTTTTTTCCCCATGTAAACTTCATGACATGGTTTCTGTTTTGTTTCCTGTTTTGTTTTGTCTTGGCAAGCCCATCCCCAGGTTCCTAGAATCCTGTTGACACTTTTTGCCTTCTTAGGTGTACTTCTTTCACCAAATTCAACAGCTAAGCCTATCTCCATAAGACTGAATTCCTCCTTTCACTTACTCCATGTTGCTGGCCAGACACACAGACACATAGTGAATATTCCACAACACCAGAAAAAGACTAGTGGGAAATAGGGAGAACTCAATAGTCATCAGTTGACTAGGCATGTAAGGCATGGCAACTTGTAAATAAGTAAAATCAATGCAATCGAGGCAAAAAAAAAAAAAAAAAAAATCTCTGCTTTCCAGAAGTAGAGACACTTGTAAATGGATTCAGGAATAAAGGTATGTTATGGGCTTGAATGCCTCCCCCTCCAATTCGTATGTTGAAATTCAACCTCCAATGTCATGTATTTGAGGTGGAGACTTGCAGGGGTGGTAATTAGGTCACAGGACTAAAGTGCTCCTGAATGGGTTTAGTGCCCTTATAAGAAGAGACCAAAGAGCTAGCTCATACAAGGAGCTGTCTGCAACCTACAAGAGCAAACTCACCAGAACCCAACCATGCTGGCACCATGATCTTGGATTTCAACCTCCAGAACTGTAAGAAATCAACTCTTCTTGTTGATAAACTACCCTGTTTATAGTATTCTATTGTCACAGCCCAAGCTAAGACATATTAGCATGAAACTCTAAAGGGCCCAAATATCAAGATTATGAAAAGCCTGCAAAGGGAAAGAGAAGTTGTATGGAGAAATAAAGTTAGCCACAAGTAATTCTTACCAAGTGCATTTAGCTAAACCATTTTAACCTCTGCCAGGACAGAAATCATCAGATGTTTTGCTCTACTCACTTCTATGCCCCATAAATCCTTGCTTGAAAGACAACCTGTCCTTTCCTTTGATTTCTCCCCATTAGGACTAGTCACTCAAAACTTGCCCATTGTATTAAAAAAAATTCTGCCAGCAGGCTTCTCTATTTTAAATATAGATGATACAGATATAGATATAGATAGGCTAATAGATGTCTATATATCATCTCTATATATACTATTTATCTGCAGAACAAGCCTTGTATTCTCCTGCTCTCTTTCTCTTCATCTCTCTCTTTCATTACCTCCTTTCACTACCTTCCTCCCCCACTTCTTTTTATCCCTCTCTCTTTCTTTGTGTGTCTCTCACTGCCTCAAATTCACAAAACTCTTTGCCAATAGACGTCCATGACCAGGGTCCTCATTTATTTTGTCTAAGTCCAAGTGAACAATACATCTTTAGTTTACCCACAATCACTCTCTCAGGTATAGTGTGTTTTGATACCCTATACCTTTATTTATTTATTTATTTATTTATTTATTTATTTATTTACTTGTACCTTTAAGTGGGAGGTAACAGGCAGACTGTATTGATGATATTGATGTACTGACCCAGCAAGGAGCCAAGTTGCTTCAGAGTAGTTTCCCTAGAAAGCAGACCAAGAGGACATCACCCTGCTGCAAGTTTAATGGGGAATATTTTTAGGATCAACATCTGCATGAAATGGAAAGAAGATTGGACAGAGGGAGATGGAGGGCCCCAGGCAGTCACAGAAAGGGCTCAGTCGATTCCTCAGGAGTTCTAAAGAGGACTAACCCTTCAAAATTGCCCTGAGTTGGAGCAAAGGGGTTGAGCCTAAGACCTTTAATTTGGCTGCAGATTTCTGCTGTGAAGGGGTGTGACCTTGGGCATGATGGGTCTCTTCAGCTAAGACAAATTCATAGAAAGATTAGACAGCTGGGGACTATTTTGGGGAAGCAATCCCAGGAACTGGGAGAGGTCTCTCAGTGCCATGGAGAAGTCTGGCCTACCAGAAGAGCATTTATGGTAGGATAGGCAGAGGGTATTTAATGTGGGTGTGGATATGTTCTTGAAGTATAGATTCACCCCCTACCGTCTCTCTCTGCCAGCAGGGCACATTCGGGCAGGGTGGGCAGTGAAAGTAGCTAACAGGACTTCCAGACCTAAGGTTTCTAAATCTCATGCCTGATGTGGAGACTAGGGTTTTAGAATGGCAAGGTAGAGAACTGTGGATCCTAGATCAGTAGGGAGCTGATCTTGGAAGACAGCAAGAGAAGAATCTGTGTGTTATTTCTAAAATGAGGGAACACAGACGTCAGAGTCCCCAGCTCCATGAAAATAACTGTCCGGTGAGGAGTGGGATGTAAGTGGGCTCTGTAGATGAGTACAGAGGACATATTGGTAGTTACGGGTATGGTCATACAACCATTATCAGTCAGTCCCCCTCCCACTCCAACAAGAATCAGTGGCACTACATCAAACCCTGTCATCTCTGGTGGGGGGGCGGGGGTGGGGGGTGGGAGGAGGAAAGCCCAAAGCATAGCAAAGCCTGAATATCTCACTAGCGTGCAGGATGAGGGCTTAGCATTAAACTAATGTTGTCACAGGCAATGAAAAAAATACAATATTTCTTGTAAACCTAAGTTTCTGGCCTCAGGTCTACATCTGGTTGAAATCTATGTGGGACTAGCTAAGAAATGGAAAATCATTGCTGTGTAACACCTCTCACCAGTATAAGATGTGCCAAGGGAGTTTCACACCATATTTAAAAATCGTTGCTAATGCTGATGGACAGAAAGTTCCAGTCTGCCACAGAAAGCATTGTGGTGGAGCGAGCTTGCTATAGCTAGAGAAATGAGAGACAGAAAATGTTCTGGCAAGTCCAAACAGCTTGTGGAAGCCATAAAAATACTGATCCGAAGAGTAGGATAACAGAAATCCAACTGAACAAGACAAGGTTTGAGAGTTCATCTAAAAATGGAAGTAATCACACAGGCAGTATGTACTATCAAAATTTAGTATTTCTTTTAGCATTTTAATAAAAATCAGTACAAAATAAACAAAATTTTTAAAAAGAATGAGAAAATACCTGGGTATTTCTGCAGGTGCAGAAATGCCTAGTTTTTAAGGAATGACAGTGCTTTTGCTGTGAATCCAACATAGAATGTGTTAGAGATTATGTAATAAATCTATCATGACGTTAGCCCTAATGCATAAAGAACAAGATTTTTTTCCATTTGTTTCAGCTGTTTGGCATGCCTGTTGGATAGCAGGCTTTAGCACTGGGGTATTTATAATTTTCCAAAGAAATGTTAAATTCTGTCAACTCAATGTGCCGATTTTTAAAAACTCATGCATACATTATATATTATACCACAAGTACTCTCTAAATTAAAAGGCATATAACTAGGAGAGAAAACAAGGAATCTTAAGGAAAAGCCAAAACAATAAAAGACAGTTTACTAGTGACACTGCATGCAGAAAAATTCTGAACTTGCCCTCGCAAATGGATAGAATTTTGAGATGCAACCTAAGAATTGCATCAGAAAAATCTAGCATTATGCCAGCATTTACGTATGGCAATTCTGTTTGTATTCCATTAGAATCGACCTTTTATGAATTTGAGGCAATGTTGGAAGAAGTATCAGCTCTTCCTGGTATGAATGGAAAAGAAATGCTGATAGGTTTGCTAGTGGGAGTCATTAAGCAACCGGATGTGGAAATCAATAAAACTATGCATTTATGTAAGAGAAGGCTATTGAACAAAAAATTGCAAGATTAACAGTAAGGTTCTGTTGAGAGAGAGGTTTGTGTTCAAGTTAGAGTTCTCAGAAGCCCCCTCTCATGGCATGCTCAGAAATAACTATAGCAATATGCAGGAAAGCAGATGGAATTTGGCACCATTTCAAAGACTGCAGATTGGATGCTATGTCTTTAAACTACATGTAATTGGGAAATTATGAATGAGTCTTTGAGATAGAAACTGCCAACCATTTCCTGTTATACTGCAATTGGTTTGATTTATAACAACTTTATAAATAGTAAAATAAAAGGAAATGTATGTACTAAAATATTAGAGCGGACTAGGAAAAGATCCGTAAAGCTCTCAATTACAAAGAAGGCCATTTCTTTTCAAATGGAACATGATTGACATTCAATTAAGAGACAAAAGTAATAAATAAGTTTGCCCTTGCATTACCAGCCTATCAAAATGTAGAAAGCATTGTGATAGGCCAAAAAACCAAGAGAGAAAGATACAAAATAAATAATGCAGGCCAAAGTGTAGTTTTGAAAAGAGGGAAGAAAAAGCCTAATTGCAATTTTTCCCCATTGTTCCAAAGCCAATCTTTTTGTTCTCTGATATATCTGCAGATAGTTTATTTTGTTTCTGACTGTGCAGTAATCAACGTCTTGCCCCAGGCATAACTGGTTACTCAACCTGTTTCTCTGGGGACTCAGTAGGGAGGCCAACAGTAAAAACAGGCAAGCACTAGGATTTAACATGTTGACTAAAAATTCAAGGACCGCAGCTTGGTGAGAGTGCTGATTTTTCTCGGCGGTAATTGTACTCCACAACAAAAAGGATACTTGGGTTTATATAGTGATTGAGTCAAGAAGCCAACCCGCTCTGCATTTACATATCATGTTCTCTTCAGTGTTTTATCTTAGAATTACTCCAAGCCAGGACTCAAAGGCTCTTGCTGTTCAATGAGAACAGTTGGCAAATGAAACCGCACTACTGTAAAATTTACCAAAACTTGGCATCTGTCTCAGGAAGTGCTCCTGTGTCATGTTCTCTCATCAGAAGCCCTGGTTCTGAATGATGTGAAAAAGTAATGTTTTCTTCCTCTTTCTTTAGGAGTGAATGGTATCCCCTATCCAGCAGTGTAATCATGGATCATCGCTCAACCCTACGTAAATTCTGGATGTTCAAAAGATTTAGAAATATATTGAGTGGTCTGCCCTCTAGCTAGGCCTTTGTCTGGTTTTCCAAAGCTCTGAAGAGGTTTTTAAAGAGCATGTGTTCCTCCTCCTGTCCAGTCACTTCAGGGGCGGTTCCTGCTACAGGAAGCAGACAAATCCCAGAAAGACCTACACCAGGGGACCGTTCTCTCAACACCAATACAGAGTCACTATATAAAATGGGTATTTAAACTGCACGTGGAGCATAGAGAAAAGCGGTCCCCCTTAAAAATCATAAATAAAAATCAGCAAAAATTGTTTTTGGGAAAAAAAAAACATTTGTCACTGTCAAATAATAAAACTCTTCTGGACATAGGAAGGAGAGACCTTATTCAAAAGAATAATTGTAAGTGGTGAGAGGGACTATCAGAATAGGGAGATATTGCAACAGGAGTAAGCTGTGACCGTAAGATCTGCAAGAATCTCAAGAACTATGCAGAAAGTGTTTTTCTACTATCGACAAGGCCAGACAGAGAATGAGATGTACGGAAGGGTGTTGAAAAGTGGTGGGGTCAGATAGGGGATCAGAGAAAGTGTCACCAGATTCTTTTCGAGCAACCCATTTTCCAATTTTCCAGGAGGGACCCTTCTGGGAGGTTCTGTGCTAGGTCAAGCTAAGGGTGGGCCAGAGTTCAGGGACTTTGGGGAAAGAGAGAATCTTAACCAAAATTTGGTTAATAAGCACTTTCTGTTGAACTAGTAGGGACAAAACAGTTAAGCTAATTGTTTATGAGACAAGGAAAGGGAATGTGGAGGGTCTGGCCTTGTTGTAGATAAACAAAGGAGGCAACCCAGAACCTTATCTAACTTTATCTAAGTAAATATGGGGAAGAACAGTGCTTTTCAGTAAGTGTTTTTTTCAGAACAGAGAAGGGTAAGGGGATTCCTTTCAATTTCACAATTTATCAGAAGCACAGGGCTTAGGGAAAATTCAACTTTGTCATTTTTTAATGTAAAGATGTATTTTATGACTATAAGAATTGCTCATCTTGGAATCCCAGTCTCTAGCATTGCTGGCCAGACATAGAAGAGATTTTCAGGGTTTTGAGAAGTCGAGGGCAAGACTTCTTATCTTTTATAAGCAAGGTTATGAACCTCTTGTATATTTTCAAGTCCTTTTCTACCTTAGTCTAGAAATGTTAACAGGCAAAAGTCTAGTTGTAGGAATACAAAAGAAATCAAATGTTCCCAAGCCATCTTAACGTTAAAATCCTTAAAGTTGGTACAATCCTATTTAAGATGTATTTGACAAAGAATAGAAGGGTCCTGTGATTGCTAATTAAGATCACAGACCACGACAAAGGCTGGTTCTTCAGGAGAAGTGTGAATTGATTTTACATGAACACAAGCCAGTTTAAATTGACATAGGAAACCACTTCTACAGACCCTCTGACTTCTTACTCAGAGACACCTCCATCATCATGGCCACACTGCCTTGTTTAATAATTGAGGTTATTTGTTGTGGTTACTGGTGTCACTTGTGTTACTCTTATCTTCTAGTTTCACACTGATCTGATCTCTCCACAGAACATAAGAAACATTAAAAGTACCCAATTGACCTTAATGTATTCTTTCACTCCTTCCTGCTAAAATAAAGGCCCTTTGTGTACTTAAAGAGTCTCGTGTAACTAGAGATGACACAGTGAAGAGGAGGGGGATTCCGGAAGGAGAGAAGAGGCTCTGAACAAAGCAGCATAGTTCTTAAGGTGGAGAAGAGATGCAATATAGGTCATTTTTTTTTAATTTTTTAAGTTTATTTATTTATTTTGAGAGAGATAGAGAGAGAGAGATCCCAAGCAGGCTCCACACTGCCAGCGTGGAACCCAACATGGGGCTCAACATCATGAACCAAACCATGAGGTCATGACTTGAGCCAAAATCAAGAAAAAGACTCAACCGACTGAGCCACCCAGGTGCCCCTAGGTCATTTCATTTCTTATTGCATTCACTCTTCATTATGTACCTTCTCTTTAAGGACCAAAGTTTTTATAGGTGACTTATTTAGAAATATCTTTCAAAATAATGTTGTTGACCTTAGCCCTTACCTCTATCCTATGTATTTTTCAGAGTCTAAGAATAGTAGTTTCTGCAAAGTCAGAATTTATTCTTCTACACATCTGTCAATAATGGGATAGCTGAAAACAAATAAAAAGTTCCTAGGTTTGGGTATGGTGGGTAAATCATTTGGCTCCAGCTCACTGCTAAAGATGATTATGTCTTTGGCAAATAATTTTGATTCTGAAACCGTAAGGCCTGACTTCCTTGGTGCCAGAGGACAGGAGTACTGTTGTTTTCAGCTGCTCCCTATGCTACACCTCCCTTTCTTTCCCCAACGCCTCAAGTGGCTGAATGAATCAGCAGATTAAGCCATAGGCTTCAATAACCCCCAGTACCTTCCTGAAGTGCATGAAGCACTTTGAGTACCACCTTTGCAAGGTAGTTTTGGAAGTCTTTATTGGTGACTTGTGGTGTTGTGGACAAAAGGTGAAGTGGTAACATGGAGCTTGGAAAGAGAAGTCCAGGTCTGCCAGGGCCGTGTTCCCGCAGAAGCTGATCCTTTATACCTACTTGGATTTCTACTTCTAAGACATATACACACACTTATACATACAGACATTCTCTGCTTTCTAGTGAATGCCAAAATGATTCCATCGTAAATGCCCTTTTAAACCATTTAAACCGAAAACAATTTCACTATCTTCAAATTTATAACTTAAAAAAATTTTAACAGTTTTATTTAGTTTTGAGAGCCAGAGACAGCACAAGCGCAAGCAGTGGAGGGGCAGAGAGAGAGAGAGAGAGAGAGAGACAAAGAATCCGAAGCAGACTCCAGGTTCCAAGCTGTCAGCACAGAGCCCTACATGGGGCTCGAACTCACAGACTGGGAGATCATGACCTGAGCCGAAGTCAGACACTTAACCGACTGGGCCACCCAGGCACCCCAAATTTATGAGTTTTAGATTTTTATTTATTTTTTATTTATTTATTTTTTCATTTTTTTAATGTTTATTTATTTTTGAGAGAGAGAGAGAGAGAGAGAGAGAGAGAGACAGAGAGCACGAGCTGGGTAGGAGCAGAGAGAGAGGGAGACACAGAATCGGAAGCAGGCTCCAGGCTCTGAGCTGTCAGCCCAGAGCCCGACGCGGGGCTCGAACTCACGGACCGCGAGATCGTGACCTGGGCTGAAGTCGGACGTCTAACCGACTGAGCCACCCAGGTGCCCCGAGTTTTAGATTTTTTAAAAAAAGTTTTTGTTCCCCTCTCCTTCCTTTGGCTTAGATGCTTGATAATCCCAATATCATCTCACTCATGGACAGATCACTCTTCTAAAAATGAATACTGGGCTCAGGTGCACTCCTAACATGTTGTGAATCCTTCACCTAATTAATGAGAGGTTAGTCTCTTAACCTACTGCCCAGGTCCCATGGCAGATTATTAGCACTACTGCTTTGATGGATCTTTTTAAGTGCTCCTCTTGGGAAAGATATTTGAAAGTCACATTTAAATAAGGATCCAAAAATTACCGAACATTAATTCTCTTCTAAGTCTCAAATGCTATTTCTGGCGAAGGTTATGGAGGCAATTTTAATGGGAGAAATACACCATTATTTAGCTACCTTTGCTTCCCAATATGCAGCAAAGGACTCTGCTAATCTTCCCCCCACCCCCTGACCTTCTCTAATGATATAATGGATTTTTATTCCTTTTAGAAGTACAGAGAATGAAGTGCAAAAGGAAAGAACTGGAGCTCATGGAGGTTTATTCTATCTCTATCTCAAAAACAGCCCTCGGGGAGGTGGCATCTTGATCAAAGCATTCCTACGACTCACAATTTAATGTTCTATCCAAGAAAATTCTTACCTTTGTCTCTCCCCTTTTTTTTTTTTTTTTAATTTTTTTTTTCCAACGTTTATTTATTTTTGGGACAGAGAGAGACAGAGCATGAACGGGGGAGGGGCAGAGAGAGAGGGAGACACAGAATCGGAAGCAGGCTCCAGGCTCTGAGCCATCAGCCCAGAGCCCGACGCGGGGCTCGAACTCCCGGACCGCGAGATCGTGACCTGGCTGAAGTCGGACGCTTAACCGACTGCGCCACCCAGGCGCCCCTGTCTCTCCCCTGTCTTATTCTCAATTGGTACATTAGAGTAAAACCAAAGAGGCTTTTCTCATATAGAAATACAAAGCTGAGAAGAACCAAAACTCAATTCATTAAAAACAAACAAACAAAAAAAGACAAACTCAGAGTGTAAGTAACTTGCCCAAAGATACAAGCTTGTTAGCAGCAACACCAGGACTTAAGATCAGGTTTCCAGATACCCAGTATTCTTCTCCCTGCATGAGGCCACTTAAGTATAGCTTGTGAATTAGTCATTTTTTAAAAAGTCAAGATCATCCTTTACTGCCCTGCCTTAAGACAAAATTGTAAATTAGTAGGTTCAGATGTCAAAGAGGATAATTACAGAATTATAATAACATTTCAACTTTCTAAGTGTACAGTAAAAGCTGTTTTTGGAAGAAAAAAAAGAAGAAACATTAAAAAGGAAATGAGTTTGAAACTTTCTTAAATTTTACAAAAATCTTAAGTAAAGAGATATATTAAGGAACAACCAAAATACTAACTAATGGCAGGGGAAGACACTAAAAATACAAAGTAATGCTAAATGCAACTTCACAGAGTGTTTCAACTGTCAGGAAGGCAAGAGCCCAAGAAGGAAGAAATGAGAATATTGGTGGGTGAAACTGGAAATGAAGATGCTCCGGATTGCAAATAGCTCATCTATTAAAAAGAGGAATATAATTCACATATTAAATGAACACAAAGTATCTGTCATCAAACATTGATTTTACATTTAGGCATCATATAGAGAACCTCAACCCAAAAGCAAAGATACTTAAATTAGGCCAACAGTGCAAAGCCACAGAACTGGAGGAAAATGAGCATAGAATTTTATTTCAGGGAAAATGAGAGAACAGTTTACGTAACAGTTTAACAAAAGGCTGATTTATCCTTCTGTAGGCACATGGAAATCCTATTATCTTCATAGGGACTTTATGCATGTCCAAAAAGCCTCTGCTTTCTCCCTTGAGTGAGCAAACAGGACTGTGTGCACGGCAACATGCTGGTAGAAGTTATTGGTGGCATTAGGAAAGTCAAGTCACAGATGGGACTTCTTCTAAGACACTCATCCTCAATAGAAAAGGGCTTTTAGATAGGAGAGGCCACGGATCACTTATGTGGCACAGATTTACATCCAGTCCTCAATGAGGAGAGCATTGAATTTACAGGCCAGATCTTAGAATGTCTATTGCCTGTAAGACACAGGGACTTTCTCAGGTGAACCCCAACGTCTGCCATTTCAAATGTACAACATTCTCCCTTAGGTTCAAAATTGGAATTGGAATTGAAATTATTTATAATGAATCTTCTAAAGTGTATATCCCAAAGCCTTCTATAATTATAGATAATACTTAAAAATTACACATTTTTGCCAAAAAATGCATGTGCTTCTTTCACGTACTTCTAATAAATGAGACACAAAATCACATGGTAGATTTTTCAATGGCCATCAGTAAATATCACCACTATGTAAAAGTGTATGTAACCATAATTAATGGAAAGAAGTAAAGTTTAAAGTTTTCAGAGGCATCAGTGTTAACTTTTTAGGACAAATGTTAATCACATACAAGGAGTTAACCAGAAAGTCCTCAACTGGTAACAGTGGGCAGTTTAAGCTTCATTTGGAATACATATCAAGTGGTATGGGGCTGTAAGGTCAATAGGATACTTGCTCAAAGATAGTATCTGCCTGTTGTGATAACACAGAGGGTAGGAGCTAGCCTGATGGTTTGGCCAGATATTGCAGGTATTGCAAAGTGGTTCTTTGTAGCCAGGAGACTGGCTCACTCACTCTCTTTATCCACCTTGTGATCCCTACTGAGTAAATTGAATATATGAGAGATTTCCTAGAGAAGCTGGGAAAATGACTTAGCCTCCAAAGATTGGCCCTAGGATTACCAACTTATGAAGGACAGAAAGGAGAAATGAAGTTACTTTGGAAAGAAAAACCTTCTTGAGGAGGACAGCATTCAGTGCTCTGGAACTGATCCCAGATAGTGATTATTACTGAGGAAGCAGGCTTTAGAACAGTGATTTTGCTCATAGTTGACTTCATAACCTTATGTAAACAGTTAAGAGATATTCAATTCTTTTATAACACCCTCATTACTTTTTTATCCTATGGGCTGTCCTATAAAAAAAAAAAAAAAGGACTTTATGCCTTGTGTGTCTGAAGTACACAATTCTTAGCACACCCATGGGGGTCATGCTTATGACCGTCACCAGTCATGTGCAATGAATCAGGGTCTAACACTCAGATAGTGTCATTAAAAGCCCATTCTCCAGTTTGAGAGTAGGGGACATGAGAGGTTGGGGGAAAGGGGGGAAACACAAAGAACAAGACAATCCTTCAAGAAGCAAAATGAAGAAGCAGAAGCCACTGTGAGTATTCTCTCTTCTTCTGGAGAGAAGCTTCCATTCCTGCTGCAGATGGTTTTGAACTTTCAAAATCAGAAATGGTAGCACGCAAGCAGCAACTATTGCATAAGGCGATAAATCAGAACAAAGGATTGTGGGAGTGGCAGGAAAACACAGAAGGCCAACAGAAACAGTGTGCAAGAAACCAGGACCATGCCTGTTAAGGACATGATGTATTTGAAGACCCCAGGAATTGTATTAATTGAAGCTAGGAAATTAACTCCCAAAGCCAGGTTAAGATATAGCCAAACACTTCCTCCTCTGTGCTTTCAAAACATGTATGAAAATGCAGAGTAAACAATTATTCATCTACTCAACTGTCTCCCTCACAAAATTGTGGGTTTCTATAAGGGCTGGGTACATATCTTATTCACCTGCCCATCCCCAACTTGGCTTAGAGTACAGGCCCATAAATGTTTATTGAAAGACAAAGTATAAAGACCTTTTGAAGAGGGGTGCTGAATAAGAGAAAGGACACAGTGACAGTACTGAGGCGACTGCCTGTTATAATTCTGCCTCTGGCAGTAACCAGCTGTGAGACCTTGGAAAGCCATTCAATGTTTCTGAGACTTGGTTTCTTTATTGGCAAAATAAACTCATTCATCCAGATAACTCTAAGTTCTATTACTTTGAAAATAAGGTCTAGATGTTTTTGAAAGTTTGTTTATTGTAGCTAAGTAACAATTTTTAGCAGATTTAGCACTTCAAAAAATGGTATATGGTAAAAACCCCAAGTTTCAAGATTTGAATTCATCTTTGCAAATGTACTAAACACTTAAAGTTTACTGAACTACTGCCTCAATGGTAAAGTCAATGAGTTTTGAGAAATACATTTTTAATCTCTCCAAAATGAAAATATACTGTTCTTCCTATTCCCATGTAAGAGCTATGAGGTGGTTGTTATTTTGCAATAGTTTCATTTCTGACTGTAAAGAGAATTATTAAGGTTTTGCCTTAAGTTGATGAGTTTTATTAATCTTTCAGATGATGTCTTTGTAGAAGAATATAAAAACTGCAGGTACTCTGAATATCTTTATTCTTCCCAAATGAGGGTGTTTTTGTAAAGACTGGGAATGTTTAAAATGAATTGTGTGAGAGCATATTTATTTGTTTAATTATCTGTGTAAGCTACAGTATAACGAAAATATTGTAATTGTACCACTTTTCAAAGAAACACTAAGGAAAAAATTGTAAACATCATGGATGGGGGGAATTATGCACACAAAGACTAACAGCTACAATAATGTTATTCAGAACTGTATTGGTAATTTGTTCCTTACCGGGTAAATTTGGGAAAAACTTATGTATAATGTTGAATCATGTGACTCTCACTCAATGGGTGTTGTATCGCAAAAGCCACACACACCACATTGAGCATTCAGTAATAATAATTCCTTTTAGTTATTCTCCTGGTGGCTTCTCTAGTATCTATAATTGCCACACTCTCAAAAATAACATTTGTCATATGGTACCTGCCCAACAAGTAAAATGGCCTGGTGGTTACAACATAGAATTTCTTTCAACATTTCATTACTGAGGGCTTCTTCTAAAGAGAAAAACATAAAATGAGTAGATAAGTTCTATCTTTAGACCTAGGAATCTCAGCTGGCATAGTCTTTTTGTTAAGTGTTTTGCTTAGGGATTATTTTCAAATATGTTAGAGACCATGGCTTGCTTTTTGGGTAGAAAACAATTTATGTTTTATTTGGAAATTGTGCTGACTATTCTCCATTTGCCAGTTCTTATCCATTCTTTGCTCTTCTCATCCTACTCTTTGCCACAGGAGACTAGCCCTTGTGTACTGCATCTCTGAGACTCACTTGTTAGGTGGTTTCCAGCTGGGTTGGCCAATAGAAGACACCAGCCTGTAATCAAGGGCTTCAGCACCACCTTTCTGTCAGTAGTTGTGCATCTCCAGGACTATAGCTCCTTCTGATGCTGATATTCCTTTGTCTCTCCAACTCTCATTGGGCTTCCATATCTCTCTTTACTTCTCTTGTCCTTTCTACTCCAGGGGAGTTCATTGCCCCCTACTGTTGCTAGCCTCTGGGTGCCTCACTATCCCTATACATCCCCTGACCCATCTAGATCTTTGAAGTGCTGCTTTCATAAAACTCACTTCAGATGGTTCAAATGACGAGCTGTCTTTTTCTAAGACACTGGTCATAAGTCCTAACAGTGTGTGCACTTAATGATAGGTGATGTTTAGCATGTTTTAGCGTGTTGCTTGATTATAAGTCAAATATTGCTATTACAGTTAACTGTGTACTGTTTCTTCGTGTAACAATGTACTGTAGTGGATATTGTGCTGCTCCACTCAAAGATGTAAATGATTAGGTTACATAGAGATAAGAAGTTTTTTCCCTTTGCTTCAATTTAGGATAACTCTGAGGGCCATCCCAAGTGCAGAGTTTGCCACAGATTGACTAATGCCTCATTAGTTACCTCATTATGGATCAGCTTCTCCCTCTGTGCAATCCTGCAGATGTATCTCCTGAGAACATCCCCTAGTAAATATGCATGCAATTCTCAGTTTCTGGGAATCTAATCTAAGTCATGCAGTGACTGGGCTCAGCCTAGACCTGAGCAAGCAGAAGAATATAGCTAAATCCCCAAACTCAGCAAATACTTAGACTGTAACTATAAGAATCAAATCCTCTCGTGGAATTTCATGAAAAAATTTGCTGTAGGCATTAGTGCAGCTATCACTGAGGATAGAGTAGACTTTCTCCCTTCTAGTGTCTGAGTTGTTTTTACTAGGCACCCCCAAACGATGACTTTAGTCTCTAAGAAATTGTCTTCCATCAGGGACTAGGTGGGTGAACATTTGCATTGTGCCAACTAGAAACCACCTCTCCTGTTTTCTGGCCTCTATTCTCCCTCCCTCTTTTCAGGGATTGTGGCCATCCTCGTCTGTTGCAATGGGTTGATCCCATGGATTCAAATTAGAGGGTTCCTACCCGAGGCAGTCAGCCTGTTATGACTCTGAGAAATGAAGCAAGTCAGTCCTTAAAGAGAGCTGATCAAAAGCGATTACTGAATCAAAAAAGGGCAGAAATGGGTTTAAAGTGTGAATTACATAAGATAAAATATTTGAAAGGGATGGTTTGGGGTAAAAAAAAGTTATATGAAGAGAATTCTGAGCATGTGCCACAAAAAGCAGTAGGCCTTAGAAACTCCCTTACCAGTGTGTTGATGAGGGTGGACAGGGCAAAAAAAGCAACAGGTCATATCCATTATCACAGTCCCTCTCCTCTCAATGATTCCTGGAGCCAGAATCATTAGTATGATAATGGTTCTTTTCTAAAAGAAGCCAGAGAGGCTTGGAGAAGCTACAAACAGGGTCCTCAGTGCAAGCAACTGCAGTCAGCAAGACTGGGTGGGAAAATCAGATCTTTGGCAGAGATAGAATGGGAAATGAGGAAGGCAGAAGGAGGGAGGGAAGCATTTAAATCTATGGCGATGTAATCAGCATCAAGAAAGAATGTCAGCATAATATGCATATAACTGGATATCTGAAATTACATTTAAATAAATTAAGTCCACTGAAAATGATCAATAGTAATTTTAAGACTGTAAGATCAACCTCACACAACTCTTAGAGGCTTCATTCCAAGCAGAACAGTATGAAAGAAAATCAAAACAGGGAAAAAAGATGACCATAGTTAGTGATTGAAAAAACCCTAAATGACCAATCAATTTTCTTTGGAAATATATGTTTGAATATCATAGCTTAAAAGCTTACACCAGTTTCTGTTTCAAAGCTTGAAACTTAGCAATAGAACAATGCAATTTTCTTTGCAGTAATGATAGTCTTGCTGTGCCTACTTAATATAAACAAAAGATAAAAATTGCTCAATAACACAACGTGTTTATTTACCTCCCATTCTCTTAGGCAGACTTTAGCTAAATAAAAAAGGTAATTTAAGGTTAGTCTTTCATGTAAATGCTCTCTTAATGAAAAATAAACCATTTTAACTAATATTCATTTTAAACAGATTTCAAATTAAGAATCCTCTTTGAATTCAGTCTAATAAATCAGGTTGATTCTAAGTACTTGCAGTCCAAATAGATTTTTACCAAAAGATTTGTTATTGCAGCAGGGCAGATTTAGTGGGACTGACCCCACAACCAATGGGGATTCAGAAACACCAACAGAGTTACTCACAAAACAGTCCTAATGAACTGCGACTAAGTGTAATAACCATTTTGCAAGGTGGTTTCTGCCCAATTTAACCACATTCGTGGAGGCAATACTTTTAGGAGGGGTGACCTTGAAGTCTTCTTTCATTTTAGAAACTCTCTATCATTTTCCAGGTCTTTTAATCTCATAATGCTCTAGGTGATTGCCATGCTTTCCCACAACATCTCAATGAGGAGCAGCACATTTGTGTTCTGTTCTCTGTGGAAGTCCATTGACACACGTGGTGCCTCCCATGGCATACTTCCCCCATGTGTGCCACTTCCATTATGGAGGGAGACAGGGGGTGTGGAGCCTGGATTCTGAGGTGGCTCACAATGTTTCCACCCCAAAGTGTACCTACCCTGAGTAATTCTTTCCACTTGAGTTTGAGTGATACTCACTGATATAATGACATAGTTCCTGTCTTAAATAAGTTGTGTTATATGGCAAAGGGGGTGAGATTGTCACTCCTGCTGGGCTTGAAGAGTCAAGTTTGCATGTTGGGGAGAGGGCTACGTGGCGGGGAATGGCGGGTGGGTTCTAGGAGCTAAGGGCCTCACCCTACAATGGTGAGGAACTGAATTCTGGCAATAATCACATGAATTCAGAAGACAATCTCAAGCTGCAGAAAGAAACACAGCTCAGCTGACATCTTGATTTTAACCTTGTGATATCCTGAAGTGTCTCTTGTTTGGGGGAAGATAATAAATGCATACTGTTTTAAGTTGCTAAGTTTGTGTTAATTTGCTACACAGCAATAGCAAACTATATGGAGGAGGTCAGGGAACAATGGTTGGGGTCTTGTGTAGTGTTAATGAGTCCCCTGGTTTATATATATAGGTTTATATATATATATATAATATTTGGAGTTTCTCTAAGCTTTCTTGGTGCAGGTCCTGATAGCAAAGAGTCGGCGTATCAGAGTGGCTCAGAGAATGGACCCTGGATTCAAGCTGTATAGTTTAAATTCCCATTCTGACACTTAATCACTGAACTCAAATAAGGAAATTAACATATTTATGCCTCAACTTCCTCATTTATAAAATAAAGATAATAATAGTTTCTAGGGTTGTTGTAGCTACTAAATGACCTAATCCATACAAAGTTCCAAGCTGGGGACATAGTAATTATTCAAGTGTTTTATCTTGCTATTATTATTTTTCAGATTCCTGTCATAAATGGGAAGCCTATCTCTCCAACCTCAGCACAATAGAGTTAGGATACTTTTGTTGCAGGAAACTCTAACACACTAGTTTAGATGAAAAGAGACAAAAAGGTTTTTTTTTTCCCCTTTGTCCCAGAAGACTCTAGCAACTGGATGGTTTCAGGTACTGAGTGGGTGAGATACAATGTCATCAGGGCATAACTCTCTTTATCTCTTGGTATCTTTCCTTCTGTAGGTTGGCTTTATCTGCTTTTTGATGCCCCTAATGTTTAGTGAGATGGCTTTAGTAGGCCCAAACTTCAAATCTTTTATTCCATACTTTGTCTCCAAATCAATTAAACAAACGAACAAACAAATAAGCCTCTTTTTCCCCCCAAGAACACTAGAAAATATCTCTTACTGTTTCAATGGTTTTGACTGAAATGTATATACACCCAGAACCGAGAGGGGTCTGGGAGATGAGGCAGATTCTCTGACTAAACCAGTCATAGTTCTTCCTTGGAATTGAGAATTGGTCAGTTGATTCCTAATCAAAAGCTTGTGCCTGAGAATTGAGAGTGTGATGGTTCCTCAAAAGAAAATCAAGACATTGTATCTTTTGCCTCCCCCAAAAGGTATATTGTCTACCCCAAAATATATATTGTGTCTCCTCAAAAAGGTAGGTTGAAGTTCTACCCCCAGTACCCATAAATGTCACCTTAAATGGAAATAGGCTTTTTAGAGATGTAATCAAATTAAAATTAGTTCATTAGGTGAACTCTAATCCAACAAGACTCACGTCTTTATAATAAGATGGATGTATGTACACAGACACACAGAGAAGATGCCATGTGAGGACAGAGGGAGAGATCGCAGTGACGTATTTACAAACCAAGGAAGAGCAAGGACTGCCATCAAACACCAGAAGGTTGAAGGGGTAAGAAATGATTCTTCCCCAATAGGTTTCAAAGGAAACATGGTCCTACTGACAGACTAAATTTCAGCCTCCAAAACTGTGAGACAGTAAAGTTCATTAAGCCATCTATTGGAGAAAGAGAAAGGAATAACAGGAAAAAAGAAAAAAAAAAAAAAAAACACCTCAATCTACAATGATCACCTACTGTATTCCCAGCTCTTATCTCATTTGATGACTGCAACAAGTAGGCTGAATATTAGCTTGTAAAATGATCAGGTACCAATCCCAGGAACCTGTGACCTTATCTGGAAAGACCTTCTTCGCACATGTGATTAGGAATATTAAAATGAGGGACTGTCTTGGATTATGTAGGTGGGCTCTTCATGCTATCACAAGGGTCCTTATAAGAAAGGCAAAGAGAGAGACTGTACCAAGGAAAGAAGAGGTGATATATACGGATTGGTAGAGATAGGAGTGCTACTGCCAGAAGGCAACGAATGCCAGTAGCCACTAGAAGCTGGAGGAGACAAAGAACATACTCTCCTTTAGAGCCTCCAGAGGGAGTGCATCCCTGCCAATACCTTGACTTCAGCCCGATAAACTAATTTTGGACTTCTGTCCTTCCTAGCCATGAGCAAATACATTTTTATTATTTTAAACCGCCAAGCGTGTGGTAATTTGTTTCACCAGCCATAGGAAACTGACACATACACCGAATCAATAGTTATTAGTGCTTTACTATGTCCTGGGCCTGGTAAAAAATATTATGCAAAAAACCTTAGTGGGCCATTTTATAATTCACATTTTATAGAAGGGGAAACTGAGGCATGAAAGTTACAGGTATCAACTATACCAGTTTCCCCAGGACTGTCCCAGTTTTAGCATTGAAAGTCCTATTTTTCAAGAAATCTCTTCTTCCCAAGCAAATCTGGATATTTGATTACCCTATGGAGAGACTTAAATCCAAGCAATCTGATGTATAGATGGTTTTTAAACCACTTCAGCCCATATCTTCATTTCAATCATTGTCATTTGGGTGGTAAGCCATAGTATGATTTTATTCACCCATGACTGGTGCAGTCTATGCTTTGTTGTCCTATAGCACACTACATCTCTGACTCCACAGCCCTAGGCATTTGGCAGAAGCTTTACTTTGCATTCATAGAATAGAAGCTACTCTTTGTCTCCTAAGAAATGTGGCAGCAAGGGGCGCCTGGGTGGCGCAGTCGGTTAAGCGTCCGACTTCAGCCAGGTCACGATCTCGCAGTCCGGGAGTTCGAGCCCCGCGTCGGGCTCTGGGCTGATGGCTCAGAGCCTGGAGCCTGTTTCCGATTCTGTGTCTCCCTGTCTCTCTGCCCCTCCCCCGTTCATGCTCTGTCTCTCTCTGTCCCAAAAATAAATAAACGTTGAAAAAAAAATTTTTTTTTAAATTAAAAATATATAAAAAAAAAAAAAAGAAAAAGAAATGTGGCAGCAAGATGCACTCCTCCCCACCCCTCTCTCTCAGGACAACTTCTCAAAGCAGGAGGGAGTTTTTATTTGCCCAAAGCGTTCCAGGGAATATGGGTAAAATTCATGTTTCGTCATAGGCTCCTCTCCTGAAATAGGACATAGAACTCACCAAAGTCTTTGAGTGCAGAGATAGAAGTGACAGGTTAGCTAAGTCACCTGGTCTGTGATACTGTGACTCAACCTCAGCACTTTATTTCAGAACAGGTCAATCTACAAGATCCGAATGCTCTTTATACACTATGGATTTCTTCTAAAAAAAGACCTTCTAATTCTATTGATATCCATTTTCTGATGGCTATTGCTCTTGTTAAAAGTCCTATGCCACAGATAAAGCCATCTTTAAACACATTACCAGTCATATTAGAAGAATTATTTCAGGTATTCTCTTACATTTCTTTAACCTTCCTGAACTAAAAGCACTTTACTTTGTGGAGGTTATCAGAAAGAAAGAAGAGCACTGAAGGCTGAATTTCCACTTTTCTGATTCAGTTCCTCTCCTCTCCGTGCCTTTCCCCTCCCACAAAAGCCTCCCTTATTCTTCATAGTTCAACCTTAATCTTATCTTCTCCAGAAAGACTTTACAATCTTCTTTGTACACAAATCATTATAAAATGTTTATATTATAAGATTTTACTAAGTGCCAAACACTATAGGTAAGTAAATTGATAGATAATCTTTGATTAAGATCACAATCTTAATTATATGTTTTTATAAATATATTTATTATATATAAATATTTTATATATACAGATATCTATTACTAGAAGGTATATATTATTAGATATAAGATATATATATATAAATATATCTTCATATTCCCCTATGAACTAGGAAGTATTCTAATTATCTTAATTCACAGATCAGAAAATTAAGTCACAGAGAAATTAAATAATTTGCCCAAGGTCACAGAGCTAGTCAGAGTCAAGGCCCAAACCCAGATCTGTCTAAAGGGAAAATATGTATTCCTAAGCTATAACTACCTCATGGTAATTCCCCAAACATTTACTTCTAGAAACACTCATTGAGTATGCTGCTCCATTGGGGTTTAGCATATAAGTGATACCTGGATATTGTTAGGTAATTTATGTTCATGTATTATTCACCCCAGGTATATCTAAAAACTCCTAGATTATAGGAACTTTGCTCTATGACTCTTTGACTATTCAGCACTTAGCATAGTGCCTTCCTAAGCATGAACCTTGGCCTTAATCCTAATCAAATATTATGTTAGCATTTGTCTTGGAAGAAATGCAGGTAAAGGTTGATTAACACAGCAAATGAGCATGTGATTTATAAGCACACATGTTTTATTTGTGTACATAATTATTAAAATATTTTAAAACTAATGAGAGATTATATTCATTATGTGTTTGCTATTATTTATCAAACAAGTATTTATCTGCATTTCTTCTTAAAAATAATTTTATGAGCATTGAGTAAATGCAAAGATGAATCAAATGCAGATTTTTGGCTTTTCAATCTATAAGGAAGCTAAGGCATGTACATAAATGATTAGGAAGTAAAATAACTGAAGATTACTTATGTAAGAGGGACAGATATTCTTATCTGTACTGCTACAACTTGTGTTACTTCAGTGATCTCTCTGGAATGAAAATCAGATCTTCACATCCTAGTTTAGAACTTTTCAAATTTTTCTCAGTGCCAGCAGTATAAACTCCAAGTTCTTCAGATCCGCTCCCCCTCCTCCCACCGCTCTAAACATGCCCTCTATATTTATAGCCCTGGCTATGCCATACACTTCACTTCTCCATGCTGTTCCCTTGGTTTAAAATACTTTCCTCTATTCATCCTAAATGATTCTATTTAAATGTCTCCTTCTCTGCCCTTTCCCAGACCCCAGCCATAAAAAAAAAGTTGAACATTTCACCACTCTATTATAGTACTCATTCAGTGTGACATTCATTTCTTTACATAGTAGATATTTCTAGTAGCCTATATTATCTTTAGGGCAAGGATAGCATCCCATAAAACAATGTCTAGCATGCTTGGTACTCATAAATATTTATTGAATTAATTAATTATTTGTAAACTCAGAGTATGATAGGATAGCTTCTTAAAGGTTAATTCTTCTCCAGTACAAGAACCAGTCAGTGCTGATATCACAGCAGTTGTGATACACAGAATAATTCCCTCCTAAAGATGTCTGTGTTCTAATTCCCAGACCTGGGAATATGGTATATTTCATGGAAAAAGAGAATTGCATTTGAAAATGGAATTAAGGTCCTACTATCTTAATTCCTTAATTACCTTATACTGAATACCTTAACTACCTTAAAATAGGGAGATTATTCTCGATGATTAGGGGAGGGGCCCAATCTAATCAAAGAGGTCTTAGAAGTGAGAGAAGGCCCAGGAGTATAAGAGAAATAAAATGTGAGGACTCAATCCTGCATTGATGGTTTTGAAGATGGAGGAAAGAAAACATGAATCAAAGAATAAGGCAGGCTCAGGAAGGAAGGAACAGCCCTCAGGTGACAGGCACAAGGAACTGAATTCTACCAAAATCTCAGTAGACAAAGGAAAGAGAATGTTTCCTAGAGCCTCCAGAAAGGAACACAACCTACAAACAGGGGAGATGTCTCCTAGATTTCTGGCCAATAAAACTGTAAGATAACACATTTGTAATTGTAAGCCACTAAGCTTGTAGTAATTTCGTATGGCAACACAGAAAACTAATACAGCAGATATTCAATAAATACTTGCTGTGTACATAAAAGGGCCAGCCCAATATAATGAGTTGCATGGGAGTTTGAAGGTATATGTGGTCCAGCCTCCTATCTCAGGGAAATTTCTCATTCAACTATGACTATTATGAAGTATATCAAATGTCTAGGGATAAAGACAGAATTGCTTTCCTCAGCAGGCAATTTCAGTGTTTTATCACACAGACGATCTGGAAGTACCTCCCATGTCCAACAGAGCTCTCTCTTGCCAGTGATTTAAGATTAGTTTCTCTTGACCATTTCCTTGTGTACATAGAGTGTAACTGGTCAACATCCCCCTACTAAATGCCCTACAAATTCTCAAAGACAATAAGCAATCTAGTCTGCCCTTAGGGTTCTTCTCACCAGAGTTTAATTTTTTCTCAAATGACGTTTCAATTTGTATCATCATTTTTACTTCCCTTGTTTGGATTCCTTTTTAAATAATTAACATGAGGTGCAATATAGTTGGTCAGTACTAAGGCTAGGATAGGATTAGAAGAAACGTTCCTTATTCTCAAACCTCGTGTAGTGACAAAGCCATGTCAACTTCAACATCTATAATCTGTTACATGAAATTTCTCAGATTAGGTAAATGCTTATTCAGCACTAATTCTTAGCTGCTTTCAATCTGTTTGGACCAAAGCCTCTAAAATGCACATTGTTTTGTAAAACCTTTGACCAGAGGAATTGACAAGGAGATGAGAAATGAGAAATTACATTTAGAATGGAAAGACTTATTTTTATAAACATGTATATCCTTCCTAGAAATTTATATAAAGATGTTCCTCTACCTGTATAAGGGCCAGCCTTCCCCAGTCAAGGATTTGGCTTTTCTGCTTCCTTTTAAATCTCAGCCAGCATTTCAAAAAATCAATATGCCTTAGTAATAATTCATAATCCTTTCTGTGTTGCCTTTGTTGGCCAGTTGGAGCAGTCATATCTTGCTAGCTGGGTTTTTAGGAAGAGTGCTCAACAACAAAACAGGAATCACAAATCGCAAGTGCAGAGCTCTCAGAATCCTGCTTGTTCTGCCGAGCGGTGTCACAGTGTGAGCCAAGCAGATCTAACAACTTTGATAGGAGCAAAATCAGACTTTTCCCTGGAAAACAACAACAACAACAATTGAACACTTGCCTAATGTTCTTGTTGTTCTCTCGGTATAGAAAGATTGTGGGTCCTAAAAAATCATGTCATCTTCACATTGATCTAAGTCTATGGAATACAATCTGTGATCCTTGACCCTAGAAAACCAGAGAGAGTGTCTTCAATCCATATGCATGTCAAAATGCTTTTTGCAGGGTGAATTAATCTAGTATCTTTTGGAAATGTGTACTTGTGATAGTTCTATGTGTTTACTTGGCTAGGCTACCATACTCAGCTATTTGATCAAGCCCTTAATCTAGGTGTTTTTGTGAAACTATTTTATAGCTAAGGTTAACATCTAGAATAAGTTGGCTTCAAGTAAAGGAAATTAGCTCCCAGAATGTGAGTGGGCTTCATTCACTCAAATAAAAGGCTTTAAGAGCGAGACTGAGGTTCCCTGAAGAAATTCTACCTCAAGATCCCAACACCAACTCCTCTTCAAGAACTACCAACCTGCCAGCCTGCCCCACAAATTTTGGACATAACAGCCCCACACTCATATAAACCATACCTGACATAAATATTGCTTCATTTTCTCTGGAGAGTTCTAAGTGATAAAATACTATTTTTCAATGTATGTAAATACTATTGGGGTTTAAATACCTAAATTGATTGTAAATATATTCCTATGTGGTGACACTTGTTATTATGTATTTTCACAATTGATCAATAATGCTAAGATAAAACTAATACCAAATGAGATCTGCAACATTTTTTGACATTAATCTAGGGTTTTTATAGCAGGAAAATTTGGAAAGTATAAGATGACCACTGACTTTGGAGACTAAATTTCACCAACCCTAAAGTGGAACAGACCATATTCATGAATATGACTATAAAAGGTAGAGAAAAATGAGACCTTGCAGCTCAGAGTTCAAAATCACAGGCTGCTTTCAGGCAATTGCTGGGTTGGGGATTATAGGAGCTGCTTCAGAACCAAAGCCCCTTCCCCCTACCCTAGCACATACCACAGTACTGCAATTTTCTGATCCCCTCAGTGGCTCCATGAGGGTTAGAATTACAATCCCACTCCCAACAGTCATAGTAATAACTACCATATCTTGAGCACAACCTACGTTCCATATAGATATCTATACATATCTATAGATGTAGATATGTAATCTACATAGGTTATTCTCAAAACACTGTAAGATAGGAATTACCTGTAACACTGGTTTTATACGTGAAAAAAAACTGGACCTTGGGGAAGTAAATTGTCCAGTGTCTTTAGTTTTATGTTGACTACCTAGCACTCATCACAGTACTTAGTGCATTGTAGGTGCTCATTAAATGTTTTGGTAAATGAAGTAATACATTTGCTCTGAAGAGAATCTGATACAAATTACATATTTAACAGATGAGAAAAGTGAGGCCAAGACAGGCTAAGTGACTTGTTCCACAAAGCACAGCAAGTTGATGGTGCAGTCAGGACCAGTAGCTATCTCTCTTAACTAATAGACCAGAATATCCTGCTCCTAATAGCTGTAGCTCCCCAGCCTTCTGCACCATCAAAATATCCCTGCACCCTGTACCACCTAACCAAATGTCGTGTTTGGGCTCTGTCAAAGAGTATCCCCAAACCACCCCTACCCAGCACCAATGCCGTCCCTCAAAAAAATCTACCACTGATGATTTCAGTCTTCTTTTGACTAAAGACAAATAAATAAGCATAATAACCCTCTCCTAACCCATACAACTAGTAAGTTATTTACTTGAGTTTAGAAGTCTTGCTTAAACCCCACTTGTATGTTCAATGTTTGTGTCAAACATGTATAACTTCCCCTAAAGAAACTAGGGAGATGCTAAAAGTTGTGAATATTCCCTAGCCAGTGGTTCTATCTCTTAGGCTCTTAAATTCCCAAGTTAGGAACTATTTTTAGAAGTATTAACTAAGAACGCTATGTTCTGGTGAGAGATATTTTCTAAAAAAAATTAAAGGGAAATGACATGAGTTATAAGCCTGGAGGTGAGTTAAAAATCCATGGTATTTCTGGCATTTAGCTGAACACATAGATTTTTTTTTTTTATTTTAATTCAGGTTGGTTAACATACAGTGTAGTATTGGTTTCAGGAGTAGAATTTAGTAATTCATCACTTATGTATAACACTCAGTGCTCATCCCAACAAGTGCCCTCCTTAATGCTCATCACCCATTTAGCCCACACCCTAGCTACGACCCCTCCAGAAACCCTCAGTTTGTTCTCTGTATTTACGTAGTGTTTTTTTTTTAGGTTTGTTTGTTTGTTTATTGAGCATGCGCAAGTGGTGGAGGGGCAGAGAGGGAGAGAGAGAATCCCAAGCTGACAGCTGAGAGACCTCGGCTGGGCTCTATCCCATGAACAGATGCCTAAATGACTGGGCCACCCAGGTGGTCCTGAATACATAGATTTGAAACCAAAAACACATATCTTAAGTATGTATACTAGAGAGAGTATAACTGAATAAGAGAGATGCAAATTCAGAACAAAACTGTCAAGTTAGAAAAAAATAGTATAGGATTCCAAGCTCTCAGAAATTCTAGAGAATTTCTAAATTCTAAACTTCCTGGCCACTGGAACCCCTGAGTTGTCCCAGGTAAAAATAATCACATAAATAATGTGTCTTAAAGAGGTATATAAGCTGCAACATGGAGGATCCCACTATCAATGAACAGTTATCTGTAATGGAGATAAATAAACTTCATTTTTCCAAGAGTACAAAGGAAGAGCTATAAGCTTCTTCCCTTCCAAGTTCTGATTCGTGGCTTGTAGAGATCATCTCTGTCCATGCAGGAAAGTGAGCATATACAATTACACCCTCTTTGATAACCAAATACATTAAGCCTTATCTCCTGAAATCCTCTAGTATAAGTGGAAATGCTTACCTGCATCCTTAACCCATCCATCATTATGAAAATCAACTTATCTGCCCACCCTGTTTCAACCCCAGTGGTAAGCTTTGGATTCTTTTAGTATTTCAAGATTCTCCTGCACCAGGTTTTTTGGATTCTTTTTCCATGTGAATGGTTTTTCTTATCTCTCAGGTCCATCTAAATGTACTCTTAGGACTATATTGATCATACTGTCTAAAATACTTCTTTTGGGGCACCTGAGTTGCTCAGTTGATTGAGTGACTTCTGCTCAGGTCATGACCTCACGGCTTGTGAATTCAAGCCCTGCGTAAGGCTCCGTGCTGACAGTTCAGAGCCTGGAGCCTGCTTTGGATTCTGTGTCTCATTCTCTCTCTGCCCCTCCCCCCCCCCCGGGTTCTGTCTCTCTCTCAAAAATCAATAAACAGACATTTAAAAAGATAAACAAAATACTTTTCACATGCTATTCCTTATTGCAAACGTATTTGTTTTCTTTATAGTTCTCACCTCAAGCTTTATTTTTTTGTTTGTTTGCCTCTTTATTTCTATTTCCTTGTGTAAAGAATAAACTCATTGAGGTCAGGAATCTTAAATCCCCAGGATCTAGCAGACTATCTGACATATAATAGTGCTCAATAACTATGGATTAAATGAATGTTCTACCTCACAAATGTAAATGTGCAAAAATAAAAATTGTACACATGCATGGTCTGCATTCTTGTAGGCCTACCTGATATATGTCTGAAATTTCTTTTCCTTTCTTCTTCTACACAGACAGCTAATACGTTTTGGGCATTTTATCTAGAATCTTTCTTGAAGACACAGGGCATTTTTGTGTGTGTGTCATTTTTCCCTATAATTCATCACCACAGAGAATTACAATTCTTGAGAGCCCTTAAAAGTTTAAAAGGATCAAGATATCTTTCTGACTTTCCAAATGCATATGGCAAATTTTAATGCCAGGGCCCTTTCTAATCCTTGATGCCTCCCATGTAGTAATGGGGATGCTTCCTCTGTGGTTTAAGAAATGACTGGAGAGCATTTTAGAAAGCCAGTGACTCTCTAATAGTAAATATAGACTTGCATTCAGTAACCAATTCAAATAACCAATTTTTAGTTATTTGCTAATAACCAAGATCTTAGAACTGCCCCATCAGCACTACTATGTTACCCTTTTGCAACAACATCCCTTCTATAATCTCACATTCTCCATCAGGTGAGGTTCTGATGCGTACAATTTACTTCTCCTGTCTTAGATCTTTTTTTCTCTTTGAAAGTCAGTGAAACGCTTTTTCAGGTAATGCAATCTTCCACCAATACCTCAAAAGTGGCAGAAGCATACAGCCCAGCTAATTATATGCCCTTCCAAACTCAGCTTCAAACCTCTCAGCAGCCCTCTAAACAATTTAAACTCATTTCCTTCAGTGCACATTATGACTCCCATCAGCAAAGGTTACCAATGTAGTCTCACGACGGTAGGAAAGAGCCATATTTGTCAAGAACTAGTGTCCTGCCCCTATATCACATTAGCAAAATTTAAAAATTCCATTTGCAAGTAGAAAATCCTTCTGGTGAGATGTTTACAAAAGGATATTCTTACTCATACACATTTAAATTGGAAAATCAGAAGTGAAAAGAAGATTGTCTTTCCATTTCTAAACTATGGAAAAGTAAGGCACCACTCTTGCTAAAGTCAATATTGGGTACAGTAAATTCAGTTTTGTGTGCGACCTAACATGTAAAAGCATGTAACAAAGTTAGAGGAAAGTGATAATTAATACTGCAATCTTTAAAAATGTACCTTGTAAGTAAATGGTAACATGGGAAAACTATAAACAAATTGATATCATTACTTAGAACATAGCCACAAGTGTCCTCTCTTTTTTACCTTGTTTAATTGGTAAAATACTTTGAAAACGGCAGTTGGTTCTCTAAGGTCATCTCCACACCAACCACAGAAGATGTGTTGGCCACAGATCTTGGGACCCTTCACTAACTTTGCCTTGCCCCACCACAAGCCTTACTGGAGAATGAGCCTACTGGCATGAAAAAAACCTTTAGAAGGCTATATATATTATAGAGAGAAAGGGGATTGTCTTGTAATAAATAAGATTGTGAAATTCTGGAGAAAAGAAGTTTTAGACGCTTGGTCACAATGAATAAATGGAACTTGTGGGCTTGGGGCACAAGTAGCCGAGGCTGACAGAGCTGGTAAGTTAAATGGAGAGAAGGGAGTAGAAAATAAGAGAATCTCAGGTGCCCTTTGGCGAATAAATGCCTTGCCTTGTGCTCCAAACCCTGGAGATTGAGTAGCTCTTCAATGAATAACTACTGGCTTATTTCTGGTGATAAGGTGAGCCCACAAACCATTTCAGTCATTGCTGGGCACACACCAACGTTTATAAAATTAACAAATGGTGAATTATTAGGTGAGTGCAGCCGATACATAAAGCCAGACACAGGTGTAAAAGTAAAAATTTTTGGCCAAGGGTTTTTAAAGCTTTGCTTAAATATTCCAGACTATTCATAGAGTGGTTCACTGTAACTGTGTCAAGTAACTCTGATGCTAATATTCCCAGTAACAGAAATAGGGCATAGTAACAACAGAATATTTTTACTTCATGCTTTCTATTCCTTCAATTGACCTACTTTCCCTATATGTAAATCACTGAGTAACTACTATTACAATAGCGTCACTGAGAGGTCAGAAAAAATCAACTTCTAGTACTAGCCCCAGGTAGATACAGTCATAATCGAAGACCAAAGGTTTTGCCCATATTCACCATTAACTGATATAAATAACAGATAATTCTATATAGAATCATCTATAAGCAAATATAAAGAGAATCCAAATACAGACAGTATAAAGATACAGAAGATTAATCTAGATCATCTGCTTAAGCTGGTCAGCTTTATTACGTAATTCCATTTCCTTTTGTTGATGTGGACCAGGCTTAGTGTATAAAGAAATAATAGCCTCCCCTTTTGACAAAAAAAAAGTTTTATAACATTGAGAAAATTTATAAGTTACAAGTTTTTGGTCCTTCAAACTGAATCTCCTATTATTTGTCTATTTTCCTTAAGATGGCATTTTCCCATTTCTGAACATTACTGCTGCTGTAGGCCATTCAATAAAAATATTATTTCCTTCCTATAAATGTCTGTTCTGATTTACTTTTATATTGTTTCTTTAACCCCGATTTAGTTTTATCCCATGGCGATGTTTTGAGCAGAAAAGGGTAACGTTACTTGGCATTATACCTGTAAGAATTACTGATGTGAAGATGTCACAGTTTTACACCAAGTGCAGTAATGATTAAAATAAAAGAATAACAAGAGAAGAGTTAGTGTTTCTGAAAAACACACCTTGCAGACATCTAATCCTTAATGGATATTATTCTCTAAGCATACTAGTAAGTGGATGAATAATATTTGAGAATTTAAATATTAAAACAGTATACTGTAATAAGTGGAACAGCATTGTGACCACAATACTTGTGGTGATTTTAATTACCAAAGTATGCTGTAAGAACAGTTGTATGGTTTCTTTCTAGAACAAAGGCATTTGCTGAAATGTCCTAGCCTGCAAGAAACGGTATCATTCAGCTGAAGGATGACTTTCAAGTAAGGGCTGACGTTCATGTACCAGAGGTAAGCAATGGTCCCTCTGCTACAGAAGAGCTCTATGCAGGCAAACTGGACCAGACAGAATGCCATGGATGGAATAATTAAACCGGAAAAGCTTTTTCTTTTCTTATGAGTCCATCTGACCACTATCATCAGGTATACTGTGAGGAAACACTGGGGAATTAGACAAATCTTCAACATTTAAATATCACAAGGAATCTTTTCCATTGCTGCATTCCTTCCAATAAAGTTTACATGCCAACAAAGACCCCAAGGCAAACTATCACAATCCAAATGTTGCAAAAAGCAAAAACTAAATGGTTGTCCATTTTCTAGCAGACCAGATTTCATGGGTTAGAGACGGTCTAAGCAGAGCCATGTAAGGACTTTAAAAACTTGAAAGTCTCCTAGGAAATGATGAATATGATACCATAAGATAGGAATTATCATTTGTGTGACGACTGACTTACAAAGAAATTTGCCTTCTTTACCTGACAGTAATGTTTCCCAGTAAAATAAGGACCATTAGATGTAGGTCCCTACATACAAATCAAGCACAGAAGCTTAAAAGAATAATTCTCACTTAGGGATTTGTAGGCAATCTTTCTTCCTCCAAAATTTACGTTTTAAACTTTCATACCCCCCTACTCCTGGCCCATCTCAGCTGAAAATTTCCCTAAAAGCATAAAACACAGAATGTGAAATGGATAGAGAATGCAAATTGAGACACTGACTAGAGGGAATTTATAAAGTTCAATATCTATGATCCAAACAACAAATCGAATTTACTATTTTTTTTTTAAGTTTAATAACAGAGCAGCCTCTCTGCAAGCCACAAAGTTGGTATCTGAAAAATGGCTGATAATGAACTCGGGCTGTAATGAATCTCATCACTAGTGCTTGTGAATGCTTTTCATTTACCATTGTGCATAGTGTGATGGAATCTGTTCATTATACTTTTATATGGCAACGTACTACCCCCCTTGAATTATCATGGGTTCTAAGAATGTGAAAAATCACTTGTAGATGTTTGCAGGTATCCTTCAAGTCTGTTTTAATATAAAACACCCCCATCTTTACTTTTTTGAAAATCTCCAACCAAAATGTGCAGGAGGGAAGTACTTTGAATGTGTGGGACTCTCAAGGAATGATTCAGACCTGTGTGGGGCATTACATTCAGGCTTAAGACAGTATCCAGGAAATCAGAGCTTAGGAGTTGGAGGGAAAAGCACCAGAATATAAGATAAATGCTAGAAAAGGCATGGCAGGTACGAAACACAAACTTTGCCCATTTCCAAATTTTCCTTACCACGATTATCTTGTATCCAGTGAAGTGATGTTTGGGTACAGATACCTTTTATTGACTGTAAATTTCAGGTCACTGCTTATTATGATTTCTAATTCTATTAATTTGTCTATTTTTAGTCAATTTAAACCGTCTTGTGAGCTAGTCTGTAAATAGGCTTTTGTGGACTAGTTTGGGAATTTAATCATCACTAACTTGGTCCCTTCTATAATAAATTGATGTTTCAATTTTTTTAACTCATTTAGAATATGTTCTATTTAAAAGTCAAGGGATTGGGGAGTTATTGTTTCATGGGCATAGAATCTCAGTTTTACAAGACATAAAAAGTTCTGGAGATGGATAGTAGTGATGGTTGCACAATATGAATATATTTAGTATCACTGCTCTACACACGTAAAAATGGTTAAGATGGTAAATTTTATATTTTATGTAATTCATCACCATAATTTTTTTTAAAGAGTCAGGGGCTATTTTAGTATCTCTATGATTAAAATAATTTGTACCTAATTAAAATCAAAGGAAAATCTCTAAAGTTTACCATATTTTACTGTATCTAAAACTGTAAAAGACAATAAAAGTATATTAGATATGAACTACAAAAAATTCGGAAGTTAGAAGATAGATCATCATATATATTTCAGGTAATTTAACAATCTGGCAACACCACTCCTTATCAATTATGATTTCCTTTGTTTGCATTTGTTTGCTAGAAATGAAAACACAATATTCTTAACTCCCTGGTTAGACTCAGAATAGTAAGGTTTTATATCTACCATTTAATCTGCATATTAATTAAACCATTAAATGTTATCTCGGTGCATACAGAAATTAGCTGTGCCTTCTCTATCTCCTTTTCACTCAAAGGTTTCAATCTGAAATAAAAAATAATTTCCCTTTTAAGAAAAGCCTAATAAGTGGCCAATAAAAGCAGAGTCTGGGATTTATAGATTAACTTTCTTTCTAAGATTTGCCTTTTTTACTTTTTGGATTATAAAGTTATTTATTCAAGGATTATCATTCTTTTCCCAAAGGAGATTTTACAAATGAGTTTTCATGATTCTTTATCAAAAATTATTATAATTTCTCCATAGCTCCTAAAAGACAGGGAGTAATTAATGTCTCCATCACACAGAATGCTAGGAGTGAATGGAAGAACTGTGCTGTTTCAAGCAGAATTAGAGGTTCAAATTTACAGCATGTTGGATTGCAGGTAGAAGAGGAGACCAGTATTGTTACCACCCTGGCTTGGAATCCCCACCCATGCCCATAGAAATGGAACCCCTTCTTCTCAAAGTAATTCTTCCTTTTCCATGATATCGCTTCTTTGAGAAAGCCTTCTACTTTGGGTTGCATGCCCCTCTTCAGCATTGCATTAACTGTCTATATATCTCCTCCACAGGAATGAGCAGATGTGGTGACTTTGACAGTGGATCCAAGAAGGGAAGTTATAAGCTGCAGATTGATCACTTTTAAGGCTAAGTTCATAAGCACACACAGATTCACCAGCTTCACTGAAAATTCCCACAAGAAACAGAAGAGTTAAATGGCTTTTAGAACACCTCTGAGAAAACTTGTCATGGGTTAAATATAGTTGGTAATTTAGACAAGTGAGGCAAAGCCTTAAGTACCTGTTCTTTCCTTCTCAAAACAGTTGTATGTTTTGGTTTAGAAATGGCATCAAAAATGTCCTGGAATCCAGACTAATATGTAGAAGAGCCTAGGTCAAGGATGCTTAGCTACAACTGAAAATATGAGTAGCAGAAGGAATTAGTGCATTATTTGCCAGATTTTAAACAAATTCATAGTGCATGTGTTTACATATTTGAACATCTCAGGCATTAATGGACCAGGAGCTGAAGACATATCTTGACAGGAAGAAGGAAGAAAGATACAGAGAACATTCACAAGGCAATGCACATTTTCCTGTGACACCACATTAATGGCACTTAAACTGTACATAAAACACTTTTAGAAGCAGATATCTTTCCATGAAAATGAAAAGACATGCTTAATCTGTAGGAAAATAAAACTTCCTGGGGTGAGGTCTCAGACAATTGGTTTTAAAGGTTCATTCTTTTTCAATTGTGGTTATTTGGTATTTTGTTTTAATGAGGCACATGAAATGCTTCAATTTAGCCCTTGGCCACCTTAAAACCTTATTTTAATTCCCATATGTCCTTAATAGGATTCTTGGAAAAGAGACACTCCTCCATTTTCATGAAATTTAGCCATATAAAAGAGCTCAAGCCTCACATAGAAAGGAGTTCCTGGACCACTAAGAAGGTAACCATGGCACAAGATGGAGGTCAAACAAGCTTTATAGTAGGAAGTAGCCGAGGTCCTAAATTTAAGAGGTGCCTTATTTGGTTGATATTGCCTTCAAATCTGTGGGGGGACATGAAAGAAATGAGGTAACTATTTCATATATCTCACATGTCTCCACTCCTTTTAAATGTTCAATACTGTCCTTCTTTACTTCACCCCTAACTCACATTACACTGAGGAAAAATGAAAAGCAACATCAGAAAAAAGCCACAATGAAGGCTAACAGCCTCCCATCATCTGCAGCCCATCAAGTAGACTGTTCTGATTTCTGTGGATAGGATCTTTCCACTCACACCCTGATCCCAGCCCTCTTCCATTGCTTCAGGACTCTGCTCCTGTAGTATTCCCCCTTCTATCCCCATCACCTCTCTCCCTATAGAATCACTATTTTTTTAATGTTTATTTTTGAGAGAGAGAAAGAGAGAGAGAGTGCTTGAGTGCATATGCAAGCAGGGAAGGGCCGGAGTGGGGGGAGGGGGTGGGAACAGAGGATCTGAAGCCTGCTCCGTGCTGACAGCAGGTAGTCCAATTTGGCACTTGAACTCACAAGACATGAGATCATGACCTGAGCTCAAGTCAGATGCTTAAATGACTGAGCCACCCAGGTGCCCCAAGATTGCTATTTTTAGGAGAGCCAGTGCCCTCTACTCTAAAAAGCATGGTCTCTGGAATTAGAGAGTGCTGGGATGGGAATCCTGGAACCACCCTGGAGTAGCTGCATAACGCTGAACTCACTATTGACCCCTTTTGTGAGTTCACTCCATCTGTAAGGTGGTAGGGTCTTATGAAAATTGAGAATTAAATAAGCTGATATTTGTGGAGCATTTAGTTTTGGGCATGTGGTAAGTTATGTAAGTATGAGCTATTTTTATTATTCACACAAAAATATACTTCAATGTTTTCCATAGTTGCAAAAATCCTCTTTAGACACGGGGCCACAGCCCATTGCACCCATCTTCTGTTTAGTGAGCTCTTCAGTACATCTTCATTTCCTCACCCACCACTCTTCCCAAGAAGCCCCACCCCCCACATGACTCCACTGAGTCAACTCTCAGTTAATGTTACCAGTGGCCTTCAAATAGTCAAGTGAATGAGACCCAGGCCAGCAAAAGCAGAATCCAGAGTCAAATGTAGACTACAAAAACCCAAAACTTGTACAAGCCCTGAGGCGGCACATTAGACTATCTAAGATGCAAGATAATAAAACTGTGCTAATTTTATTTTACCAAAAAGGATAGAGTGACTTCAACTAACACCTAGGTTACATTAATATGTATATAAACAGAATATCCCCTAGGATCACACAAAATAAACTCTGACAGTTAGACCTAAAGCCCATGAAATCAGTAACTCTCACCCTCTGACCAGGACATTATCTCTCCTCTGCATAGTATAGCTGTGAAAATCCCTTGAGTGAGGCCATCACATATTGTCTGCCAGGTACTCGCCTCCCATCTCTCTCTGCCTTCCTACTGCTCCTCCTCAACTCATTGTCCCTTCCAAACTTTATTCTGCCAGTCTCTGCTGATGTCACCTGCATTAGACTTTGAGGTCTAGGGTGAACTTACCATGTAAATGGGGACACTCTTGAGAGTCCAAGGATGCTGCCTTAGATCAAATCCCCTGAAAGAAGAATCCACCTGAGACAAGGATTTATGTACTTGTGACTTACTGAGGGAAAGGGTAAAACTTTAAGGGAGTGAGGCAAGCAGAATAGGAAAACAGGGAAAAACCAGGCAAGTGGTCTCAGTCTGGTCCTGGAAGGAGCCACAGGAAACTCTGGGGCATGAATTGCTCTACAAAATTGTCCCCTTCTTGAGCTAAGGGAAGGACCTTTTGAATCTATTTCTGTCAGTCATTGGCTGTGAATCACTCACTCCTGTGAATCATTCCACCCCTTTAGTTGAGAGCACGTGTGTGTGTGTGTGTTGGGCAGGGAGGCCTGACCTGGTGTCAGCTATAAGCCATCAGCCATCCACACTCACAGCAGTTAAGAAATGAGTGCACCAACCTGTAAAAGAATCTCGGTGAGTCACAAACAGGACCCACTATAGGAGCGTCGTTAATAATTATGCCAGGACCATTTCAAGCAAACCAGGACTTTTGGTCACCCTATTTATGTTTCTTACACTGCCAGCCATGCTGTAGCACTGCTCTGCTTTGACCTCCCACGGGCCCTACAGTTTTTATTAGCTGCTCCATACCAACGCTACAGCCTACACTTTTCACACTGACTGCTCTGCGGGCTGCAAGCTACTTCTGCTGCACAGGCAGACCCTGGAATGTGGCTCGGAAAACTTTGCCTTCATGACCTACCTTTGGTCTCTGCCCATGAGTCCCTTTTGTCTACAGCTCTTGGAGATCTTTACCCATCAAAGTCCATTTCTTAATCTTTGGTGCTTTTTGCTCTTGTAACAGAAGGAAAAGTCTTCTTTTTCCTGAATTTTATTCTTTTAGCAAGAACACATAGTGGTATTATTTACGTTTGGTAACAGCATTTCCAAATTTGACTGGAATAATCAAGAGTATGCATTTATAAGTAACTATAAGTACCACCTCCTTGGACTCTCAAAATTGTCCTATTTGGAATAACAAATTATAATTTCACACTGTTGAGAGTCCTGGTTTTCAATATTCAGACGTTTTGTGCAGAAGTACTGTAAAATGAACTTCTTCTGACCTCTACATAGGAAATATATGGGTCACTGACTCCCCTATGTTTCACCAGATTTGGTTGGTGTCATGAGACTCTTTTTCCCTTAGCAAGTTCTCTCAGGGATCTTTCAGCATTCTCTGTAGTTTATATCATTGTTGATATAAACATGTTGACCCCCCACCAAGGTCAACAGATACTCAAACATATTTCCAGTCCTTAAGTGTGGACAAGTTATTTACTAAGAGGCTCAAAGTCTTTCACAAATAAATGCATAAAACTAGAACTACATAATAGGATGTGTTGCCTAACTCCAAATATAACTTCTAACTGAGTTTCCACTCTGAACTGACAGACTCTTAGATACAAAAGGACATTGTGAAGTATGGGGATTTCTAACTTTCTCTGTTTTTATTTGCACCTGAACATTAAGATCCTAAAGTTAGCTTGAGGAAATGGCTCTTAGATAAAAGAGCATCCATTATGGTATCTGAATGGATATCTGTTTCTTTCCAGTTTCTTGCAAAAGCTCAGAGGGTTATCTGGAATTCACCTCACATCACTGTATACAAATATGCTAATACCCTGCATAATTACTTAGCCACATTGGTACATGAATAATCACATACACTAGATTTTCTGAGTCAGAGAGTTAAAGGCAATATGATTTTGAACATCTGAGAACAGAATTAAGTCCAGCAATTCTTATTGCATAACATTCTCATTTAGATAGTTCCCAGTCTTAGGCAATTATTTAATAGCAGAGTGATAAGAATAAAGAGCACTTGAATGCAAGATTTGAGACCATTATCTCCTGTAAAAGATGGTAACCTGTAAACAAAATGATCATATATTATATACACTCTCATATATCAAATAAACCCCAATATTTCTGAATATGTATGCTTATAGTTCACCTTTCACTTAAGAGATCTGCAAATTAAAGTTCATTGCCACTGAAGATGTGTTTGATGTGATCACTAAGTTATAAACAGTATGTTCTGAGAATCAGCAAAAATATGGAAATTAGCAGATATAGAAGTTATTGCTTATAGTTAAATTATAAAGAATGGTAGGTACACTATAAAATGTTATGTACTTAGTTACTGATAGCCCTTAACAAAATGAACTCCATTGCTAAGAGATATTAACTCCATTCAGCCTGGACAGTCATTCAGCTCAAACTTTAAAAACTTCCAAAATTTTTAGTACCAGTCTGGCTGTAATATAAGTAACAAAGTGATTATGAAAAATGACTGAATAGTTGGATTTCAGGAAATTTTCCAGTCTTGGGTTAATTTTTAATGCCCTTATCAGAGCCGTGGGTCAAGTCTATGACCTGGTGTTTGAAGACAGAATTACCTCTGAAAGGTCTGGATATACTCACAATCAATCATCCCAGGTAGGGTTAATCCTGGGGTAGATTCTTAGGCAAGAATTTGAACTGATGGCGAAGAAAAGACTTTTTCCTGGGGCTTGGAGTCAAAGGACTCTTTACTAATCAGGGTCCCCCAGAGAAGTAAAACCAATAGGCAACTACACAAACACAAGAATATTTATTATAGGAGATTGAGAAGTCCCATGAATTACCCTCTTCTAGCTGGAGAACAGGAAAGCTGGTGGTATAATTTAGTCTGACTCCAAAGGCCTGGGAACTAGGAAAGTCAATTGTCTAACTCCCAGTTGGAGGCCAAAGCCCTGAGAAGGAGCTGGGATGTGGGGGTGGGGTGCAGCTGATGTAAGTCCCAGGGTCGTAAGGTCGAAGAACCGGGAGCTCCAGTGTCCAAGGGAAGGAGATGATGGGTGCCCCAACTCAAGAAGAGAACAAATTGCTCTCCCTCCACCTTTTTGATCTATTTCAAAGTGTTGAGGATGTAGAAAAACTAACCAACTAGATCTCAATCAGAAATCCCTTAATCATTGTTGTTCTCAACAGATTGGATGATGGCCACCCACATTGGAAAGGGTGGATCTTCTTCACTCAGTCTACTGATTCAAACACTAATCTCTTCCAGAAACACACACAGAAATCGTTTTACCAGCTATCTGGGTATCTCTGAGTTGAATTGACACATAAAAGTAACCATCCCAGACTCCAAAGAGTGGAAAGGCCTGGAGTAATTCCTGCAGTGGTGACATTCCCCTGGCCATATGGAGGTGGTGTGGAAATGAGTGGAGGCACAGCTTCTACTCTTTGCCAGCTGCAGGACAACAGTGATGTTGCCCTTGGATGTCACAACAGGACAGTACAGGGCCTAGCTTCCAGAGCAGCCAACATCTGGGGAAGCGAGTAGGAGCAGTCAAAATTGACCTTTGGACAGGTTAGTGAGTAGTGCCCCATGTGAGATGGGAAAAGGGGCAGAAGTGGCATCAGTAGCACAGGCAGCTTTGCCCAGAACTCTTAATTCACAAGCATCTTCAGCAACAGGCATAGCAGGCTGCTGGCAAGAAACAGGCCCTGAGTCAATGAATCCGAAGATCTTGTTTTGGTGTTGGTACCTTAAGAAAAATCCCAGAGATCCACGAAATCTCTTGGGGAGGAATTTCTGGCAAGGTGGTACATGGGTCCTTGTGCTATTGTGATTTGAATAAAGAAGTACAACTAGTTTTGTAGTCATACGCTGTAGAGAACAAGGACAGGTGGTATATATAGATAATTAAGGGAATTCTGATTGAGATCTAGATGGTTAGTTTTTCTACATCCTCAACACTTTGAAAGATAGTTTTTTGAGAATCAGAAAAATAGGCAACTCATTTTTAGTTTCTCAGTGGAGAAGGAAAACTTGAGAACATGATGCCAAAGATAAGATCCTAGAAAATCAGTAGAACCAAAGTTAAAAAAATAAATAAAAGGAACTATAAATGCAACTTTTATTGACAAGATTTACTAATTATATTTATCAGGACATTCAACTTGTAGTTGAAAAATTTTTTGTGATTCTCAGTTTTAACAGGGTTTTCTCATTTTAGAGCTAAAATAATATTTTATTCTTTGGTCCCTGTGCTTCAAATCATAGACCTTCGAATATTTCATATTTTGATCTGAAGTAAAATTTCTAGCATTTATAAAGTATTGCACTTTACAATGTGAGCTCTCATAACTATTTTCTTCACCTTATAATTACCCAGTGATATAATTACTCTGTAATCAACTCATTGTGATTACCATTACTCTTAGAGCCATCTTTTTTTTTTTTTACGTTTAAAAAGGGTCAAAAAAAAAAATCAAGATTTTTCCAAGATTGTCAAAGTTCTGAAGCTTATAGACCAACTATTCACATCATAAAACTTTCCTTTGATTTATAAAGGCCTCCAGAAAATAATGTAGGGAAACTTCTCCTAATATACTAAAACTTCCCAAAACTTATTGTAGGCCATGTTTTGAGATACATGTTTACAGAAAGTAAGGACATTTATATATACGTAATTCTATTAGAAAATATCTTTACGTAATCAAACTCTAACTACAAATATTTAAGGGAAAAGTATGGATGCACCATATAAACTTCATCGGCCTGATTGTTTTTAACATTTTTATTTATTTTTGAGAGACAGAGAGCGAGTGGAAGAGGGGAAGAGAGAGAGGGAGACACAGAATCCAAAGCAGGCTCCAGGCTCTGAGCTGTCAGCACAGAGCCCAACATGGGGCTCAAACCCATTAATTGTGAGATGGTGACCTGATCCGAAGTTGGACGCCTAACGACTGAGCCACCCAGGCACCTCAACAAGAGTTAATTTTTTAGGGGCGCCTGGGTGGCGCAGTCGGTTAAGTGTCCGACTTCAGCCAGGTCACGATCTCGCGGTCTGTGAGGTCGAGCCCCACGTCGGGCTCTGGGCTGATGGCTCAGAGCCTGGAGCCTGTTTCCGATTCTGTGTCTCCCTCTCTCTCTGCCCCTCACCCATTCATGCTCTGTCTCTCTCTGTCCCAAAAAATAAATAAATGTTGAAAAAAAAATTTTTTTTTAAAAAGAGTTAATTTTTTATCAAATTTAGTAAAGTTGGTCTAAATTGAAAAAAAAAAAAATTAAAGTAGATCCCATTTGACCTGGAGTTCTGCATTCAAGACAAAATGGAGAACTGAATCAAAAGAGAGAACATGTTAAACCCTGAATGTTACCTGAAATTTTATTGAAATTTATCTCAAAATTGTGGTTAAGGTAATTTTTAAGTTTTATTTTTACATAAATAGTTTAAGTTATTAGACAAAGACTTACTGAATGCTAACAGTGCACTAAGCAAAAACCAAAAGAATAAAAATACGATAAAATAACAGAAATGGTCATTTCCATGAAGAGAAAGAAAACAGCGAAAGAAGGTAAAGAATAATGGAGAAGAGGGGTGGGGCAGCAGGTGCTATTTGATATAGCGTGGTCAGAGAGCCCCTTCTTGAAGAAAGTGATATTTGAGAGGACACAGTGATTTATTTTTTAATTTTTTTAACATTTATTTAGTTTTGAGAGAGAAAGGATGAGCAGGGGAGGGGCAGAGAGAGGGAGATACAGAATCCGAAGCAGGCTCCAGGCTCTGACCTGTCAGCACAGAGCCCAATGTGCGGCTTGAACCCACGAACCATGAGATCATGACCTGAGTTGAAGTTGGATGCTCAAGAAACTGAGCCACCCAGGAGCGCTAAGAAGACACAGTGATTTAAAAAGAGTGTTTGAGACAGAAGGAAAAGACCTTAAGACAAAAATTAACTTAGCATGTTAAAAAATATCAAGAAGGCCAGTGTGAACAGGGTGGCGTAAGTGACAGCAACAAATGAAGTGGCTCTTTAGCCACTAAAGAGCTCTGAGCAGGGATGAGGGATGAACTGAACCATGCTTGTTGTTTTGTTTTGTTTTTTTTTTTTCTGAATTCTTTGAAATGGAATTAAAATTGAAATTCAATTAAAAATTTACATAGAGCGAAATGAGAACATCTTAAAAGTACATATCAATGACTTTTGCAAAAATATACACCATGTAACTACCAGTCAGAATTATGCTTTTAAAAAAATCACTGTAGGCGGTTACGGGGAAATTAAAGCAAAAGAAAAGAACATGGAGACTAGTTAGGAAGAAATGACTATAGCTTATGTAAAAGAGATCACGCACACTTGAACTAGGATGTTACTTACTCTTTGAAGTGGTGAGAAAGGGGAAGCTGGAAATTGCATTTGGCATTCCAAGGTAGAGCCAATGGGCTCCTTTTTTCTTCTGTATTGAGAAAACAAAGAAACAAAAAGAAGTATACAGGATGATGCCAGAGTTGTTCTGAACCATGGTGGTGATTGGTGGTGCTGTTGTTGAGACAGAGAAGGAATGACAGAGAGAGAGATCGAGAATCCTGTTCTGGCATGTGGAGTTTACACTGTCCATTAGAATCCCTGGAGTCTGAAGCTCTGGGGGAGGTTGGATGAAATTGTCCATAAACAGGAAGAGTAGATAGAAAAAAGCAGAGGACAAAAAGAAGTAACACTAGCAAATGCCTGTGAAGGAAAAGCCAGGGAAATAGCATGCAAAATAGGAGACTACAAAGTTTTGAAAAGCAGGAGTGTACACATGCATTTCTCTGTGGGGGAAATCTTTGTGGGGAAATTGTTAAGGGGAAGAATTGTGTCTGCACCCCACCCCCTGCCAAATCATTTCTTAAAGTACTAACCCCCTGCACCTCAGGGTATTATTTGGAGGGAGGGTCTTTCTTCAGAAAGGAAATTAACTGAAAATGAGGCCATTAGGGTAGGCCCTAATCTAATAGGTCTGGTGTCCTTATAGGAAAAGGTCAGGACACAGATACACATAGACAGGAGACCATGTGAGAAGGAAGGGAGAAGGCGACCGACCACCTATGAGATAAGGAGAGAGGCCTCAGCAGAAACCAGCCTGCCAACACTTTCATCTTGGCCTTTTAGCCTTCAGAATTGTGAGAAAATAAATTTCTATTGCTTAAACTACCTAGCCCAGGGTGCTTTGTTACGGCAGACTTAGCAAACAAATACAGGCAACATAAAGATTCATGGTCCTTTTCTGAACAATCCAGAGATGAGGAAGGGAAATATCATTCCCCCAACTGGACATTCACATATTACCTGCTTTTTCTTGCATCTATAGGATACTGCTCCCTTGAAACCAAGTTTTGTTTTTTGTTTTTTCTCTTAATTTTTTAAAGTTTATTTTTGAGAGAGAGAGACAAAGACAGAAACAGAGCATGAATGAAGGAGGGGCAGAGAGAGAGGGAGACACAGAATCCAAAGCAGACTCCAGGCTCTGAGCTGTCAGCACAGAGCCTGACACAAGGCTTGAAATCACAAACTGTGAGATCATGACCTGAGCCTAAGTTGGATGCGTAACTGACTGAGCCACCACGTGCCCTGAAACTAAGTTTTAACATATACAAATGTGTGCCCACGCTTGTTATTGGGTTTAATGCTAAAAGAAACGATAACAATTTTATTACTTGATGCTTAAGGCTAACCACTAGTAAAGATGAACAAATCTTTAAAACATGAGTAGTATACAAAGTCCTGGGAGATGATTCCTAGCCTTAGTTTTAGAAATAAAAGAGATACAATGTGGGGCGCCTGGGTGGCGCAGTCGGTTAAGCGTCCGACTTCAGCCAGGTCACGATCTCGCGGTCCGGGAGTTCGAGCCCCGCGTCGGGCTCTGGGCTGATGGCTCGGAGCCTGGAGACTGTTTCCGATTCTGTGTCTCCCTCTCTCTCTGCCCCTCCCCCGTTCATGCTCTGTCTCTCTCTGTCCCAAAAATAAATAAACGTTGAAAAAAAAAAAAAAAAAGATACAATGAGAAACCACCCCAGAAAACTATGCTTAGCCGAGACTGCCACCCTTTTTCCAATATCCATTCTCCCCTATTTCCTCTCCCAAGTACTAACTCAAGTAAGTTTTAACCAGAATGCCTATAGTCTCCCTTGTATCATGTGGTTAGGTTTTGACCAGCAAGGTATGCAAAAGGTCCTCCAAGATGTGTCGTTAAAGAGAGATGCACACTTTTAACCCTTTCCTCTTTCCTACAGTCTGGAATGTGGACATGGTCCTTGGAGATTCAGCAGTCATATGGTAGAATGCAGCTTGCTGAGAATGGCAGAGAAACAGGAAAGGAGCATGGTCCTTGATGCCATGAAATGACCTAACAGTCCTAGAGATAAACTTGTCTTGTCTTATTTATTAACTTTGCTGTTACTCATAATCAAATCATCTTAACTATGCATCTCCAAAGGCACATTTTGGTAGCACAAACACGTGCAGTACAATGAAGGATGTCTCATTTTTCAACACTCATTTCAATAAAATCAAACTTTGAATATGGGCACATACAGTGGTATAGCTTGTGTATTATACCTCTTCATGGGGCCTTATTCACATGGAAGTCCCTGGAGTTGTACAATGACCTAGAGTCTGATGAGGTTCGTTTAACATCGAAACCTCTTTCGCTTCCATGGGGCGGCTCAGTCAGTTCTGGGTGGCTCAGTCGGTTAAGCGTCCGACTTCGACTCAGGTCATGATCTTGCGGTTCGTGAGTTCGAGCCCTGCGTCAGGCTGTGTTGACAGCTCAGAGCCTGGAGCCTGTTTCAGATTCTGTGTCTCCCTCTCTGACCCTCCCCCATTCATGTTCTGTCTCAAAAATAAATAAATATTTTAAAAATTTTTTTAAAAAAAGAAACCTCTTTCACTTCCCAAAAGGATAAAAATTGTACTTTCAGAAACTGTTGAGAAAAAAAAAACATGCCTATAATAAATTAATTCCATTTTTTTAATTAATCACATGGCATTGATTTACTCTTGAAATATCATAATGCATGTGTATGAAATTAGTCAGTCTACACATTCCACTTTGGACACATGTGGACTGTGACTGTCTTACAGTAGCTGAACCGCCCTCCACTCCCCTGCCCACTCACCCTCAGAGTCCAGGGTACAGGAATTAGAGCTACTAACAGAGGATTTGAACTGTGAGAATGCTTACATATAAAGTGAGCAATTTAGGGTAGCATTTTAAGTATTAGGGCTTTGCAATCAGAGAGACATAGGTTTCAGTTTCTTTTCCATTACTTACCCTTACTGAGAATTAGGTCCTCTGGGACCCTTAATATCTTCGTATTTAAACTGTGGATTCTAATAGTTGGGAGGATTAAATCAGATTCCTGTAGAAGCATTCAGTATAGAAACTGTCAAACAGTAAGTGCCCAGTACCTGTTAGCTATTATTAGTGAGTCTCTGACAATGTGGTTAGTGATTCAGTAATGACAATACCCACAGTTTCTGACTTGGGAGTCAACGGATGATTTTTCAACTTTCCAATGATGTGAAAGCAATACACATTCAGTAGACACCAGACTGCATTTTGAACTTTGATCTTTTCCCTGGCCATGATATGCTTGGACAACACTCGCGATGCTGGGCAGCTGCCGCTCCCACTCAGCCCTGCGACCATGAGGGTAAACAACTGATACAGTGACAGCCATACTATACTCAGACAGTCATTCTGCTTTCACTTTAATGCTCAATAAGTTTTTTGAGATATTCTACACCTTATTATAAAATAGGCTTTGTGTGAGATGATTCTGCCCAACTTTAGGCTAAAGTAAGTGTACGAAGCATAAATAAAGTAGGCTAGGTGAAGCCATGATGTTGGGTAGGTTAGTTGCCTTAAATGCATTTTCCACTTATTATTTCCAATTTATGATGGGTTTACTGAGACATAATCTCATCATAAATCAAGGAAGATCTGTAGTCTTTCTTCATTTTGCAGATGAATAGACTGAAACTGAGACAATCTGACTTATGACCCCAGGTGTCTGTTCCACGTTTGCCAATTAACTGCTAAATCCATGCTCTTCCCCTTCAGTGTCACAGGAAAGCAGACTGTGGTGGCAAGGCTTCCTATGGGGAGCAGCTGTTATTTATAATGAAATTATCACCATTGTTACCTCTTCAATGTTGCCTTTCAGGTACCTGCTTTATTTAGCAAGACTCCTTACTGTTTATATGCTTTTAAACAAATAATAATGTCAGTAACAAATGCAGAAATAATGCGTTTTATATTAAAAGTCTAATCTTTTTTTAAAAAAAATTACCTCAGATCAACCATTATTTTCAAAGATTTCCCAAGATTTGAGTAAGTTTTAAATTGGGAAACTTTTTCGGTACACACATTACATTGCTACCTTACCAGAATGCTTTAGATATTTTTTTTTTTTTTTTGCAGCAAGTAAAATGCCCACAAATTATCATCTCTTAATTAGGGCCATGCACACCATACACTGGAAGGAAATGTTTCCTTAACAGAGGAACAGACTGAGGGTCTCAGGGGTCAGATTTCTTTAACACTTAGTCAAGGTGACAAGGTTGGGAAGTGCTAGATGTTGACTAGCAGTCATTATTCTTGACTTTGGCTTTTAGAAATCATGATACAGTTTGGATATTTGCAAAATATTAAAATAAATAGCTTCATGACTACCAAACCTTAGATGGATACATTGATCATTCTACACATGTCATGTTCCACATTCTCATACCTAGATTATATCATCACAAACATCTAAATCTTAATTTTTGGACCAGACATTAATTTCAGATATACTCAGTACAAATTATCACCCTCAAAAAACCTTTCTTAGTAGAATCCACCATTACATAAAACATAAAGTGTATGCTCAGTGATTGGTTTGTCAACTGAATGAGGAATTGAAATTCAAGCACTGTATTTCTTAATGAGGGAACATATTCTCCTACATAAAACAAAATACCTTATTTTTCTTTTGTGTTTTTTTTTTTTTGTTATTTTAATTCCAGCCTAGTTAACATACTGTTAAATTAGTTTCAGGTGTACCATATAGTGACTCAAGGATTCCACATATTATTCAGTGCTCGTCACGTGCACTCTTTAATCCGTACCACCTACTTCACCCACCACCCTCCCTCTGGTAACCATCAGTTTTTTCTCTATAGTTCAGAATCTGGTTTTTGGTTTGTCTTTTTCTTTTCTTCAGTTGTTTTGTTTCTTAAATTCCACAGGAGTAAAATCATATGGTATTTGTCTTTCTCTGGCTGGCTTATTTCGCTTAGCATTATGTTCCTTAGATCCATCCATGTTGCTGCAAATCGCAAGATTTCGTTCCTTTTGTGGCTGAATAGTATTCGTCTTCTTTATCCATTCGTCTATTGATGGGCGCTTAGGCTGCTTCCAGATTTGGGATATTGTAAATAATGCTGCAATAAACATAGTGGTGCATATATCCTTTGGAATGAGTGTTTTCATATTCTTTGCATAAATACCCAGTAGTGTGAATACTGGATTATATGGTAGTCCTACTTTTAATTTTTTGAGGAACCTCTCCATACTTTTTTCCACAGTGGCTTCACCAGTTTGCATTCCCACCAGTAGTGCAAGAGGGCTTTTTTTTTTCTTCACATCCTCACCAATGGAGGATGATTCTAGCCATTCTGACAGGTGTGAAGTGATATCTCATTGTGGTTTGATTTGCACACCTTACTTTATTTTTAAACAAAAAAGTAACTAAATAGTATCTAAGTGTGTGTGGTGAAAAGAAACTTTCATATTCATCCCTACACATTCCCATGTTTCAGAAACAATCATGTTTAAGGGCACCTGGATGGCTTACTCGGTTAAGCATCTGACTCTTGGTTTCAGCTAAGGTCATGATCTCATGGTTGTGAGATTGAACCGGAGTCAGAGTTGGGCTCCATGCTGGGCAGGGAGCCTGCTTAAGAATCTCCCTCTCCCACTCTTAAATATGGAGAACAAACAGAGGGTTACTGGAGGGGTTGTGAGAGGGGGGATGGGCTAAATGGGTAAGGGGCATTAAGGAATCTACTCCTGAAATCATTATTGTACTATATGTTAACTAATTTGGATGTAAATTTAAAAAAATAAAATAAAATAAAAAAGAATCTCCCTCTCCCTCTGTTCACACTTGAAAAAAAAAGGAAGAGAAAGAAAGAAAGAAAGAAAGAAAGAAAGAAAGAAAGAAAGAAAGAAAGAAAGAAAGAAAGA
>NW_024412403.1:50760887-50762354 GCF_014898765.1 Herpailurus yagouaroundi | reverse complement strand
AGAAAGAAAGAAAGAAAGAAAGAAAGAAAGAAAGAAAGAAAGAAAGAGTCATATATAGTCACTTCTGGCTTTGTTTCTCCCCCTCCTTGATAACTGCACTTTAATATGTTAACTTTCAGATCATTACCTTTGGACCTTGTCTACTTTTTGTTGTTGGGGAGGAGGCTTGAACTCTCTCTTCTCCCATCTCCCTTCCTCCACCTTAGTATAGTGACCTCTGAAAACCTCAAAAAAAATCTTTAAATTCTGCCTCTTGCTCCATCAACTGTAGAAGGTCTCTCTTGATGTCCCTCTCTGTGGAATCTAATATCTTCCCTCATTCCTTTCCATTTCTCAGCTTCCATCAACTATAACTTTACACTGGCATTTACTTTTTCTCTTGCAATCATTTAAAAATATTTTTGTGTAATTTATCTATTAGTGTATTTAAAAGTTGATTAACAGGAAACTATTTCCATTAGTATGACTATGTAGCTATTTTTTTCCTAAAGCATCAAGCAGTATACTAACATTATATTTCCTTCTGTTTAGGTCAATACCTTGGGCTCCCAGGTCTCTCCTGTACAGTTCAAATAAGATTTTTATTGCTTTTTCTCTACATTTCAATGGTTTTTTCTTTTCATAATTTACCAATGGTATTTATCAGAACCTTGAGTTCTTCTAAGCTGTAACTCATTCCATCACTTATATCAAAGCCTCTTTATCCCAGACACCTCCCTCCTAGACTCTACTTGAAGGTTTGTAGTGAATATTAATGAAAACATGAAAAGTGATTAGCACCAGCTCTGGCACTACTAGTTAGCCAGTGTTATTTATATTATATTATTATTACAATAACACAATTAAGCTCTCTGGGGACAGATGTTACCATAAAGTTAAAGCTCATTTTTTCTTGTTTGCTTTTATATCTGTTATCTGGCATAGGCTAATGATAGTTATTCAAAAACAGTTGATAAATAATTGATGCATATTTTGTTAAGGTATTCAAGAATATTTTTAAGTTGTCTCAATATTTAACATGGCACACAATCAGCAGGATCTTTAGTATAATAAAAATGTAAATGAATGTTTTTTAAGTTAGTCTATATTTTTGAAAATCATTTGGGAAAATATATTTCGATGTGCTCTAAAATTTTTTAATGTAACTACTCAAGCTGACTCATCCACAGGCAACATGATGAAAAGAAATAGTTTTGGGGTGCATGGGTGGCTCAGTCAGTTAAGCGTCCAGTTGAGTCTTGGCTCAGGTCATGATCTCATGGTTCATGAGTTTGAGCCCCACATGGGGGTCTGCACTGACAGTGCAGAACCTGCTCGGGATTCTCTCTCTCTCTCCCTCTCTCTCTCTCCCTCTCTCTCTCTCCCTCTCTCTCTCTCTGTGTCTCTGTCTGTGTGTCTCTCTCTGTGTGTCTCTCTCTCTCTGTCTCTCTCTTTCCTGTCTCTCTCTTTCCTGTCTCTCTCTTTCCT